>NC_079460.1:38704855-39006906 GCF_026250575.1 Diorhabda carinulata | reverse complement strand
ATAGCTTTTAAAAAATAATTCCGGTTATTTTTGGTACCCTGTATATCCGTAGTAATTATAGTTGTATGAATAGCCAACTAAAGAATTTCCAAATGATAAGAACTGCTAGAAGGCGAAAAATTCAAAATTATATCATATTTTCGGTATCACATACTAATTTAATTATAATATATAGAAAAAAGGGGGATGTTAGGGGTTAAAAACCTTCTAAAATTCATACGGGATGAACAGATTTCATGGTTTTGTTTATCCTTGTAGATCCTTATAAGATAAGAAAGTCATGTATCCATTTTACTTAAAAATTTTTAGATATTTGATAAAATATCAATAAACCATTTTAATTTTGTCTTTTCTAATTGGCTTCCAAGGTATTTTATGTCCAATCGAGTTATCTTTAATGCAATTCATGATTTATCTGTTCGCTTAATCCTGTATAAAGGGTTCAAAGATTTGATTTCTGACAAATATTCCGTGTTCATTTTCAGATACATTTTGATATAGAGCTGTATATAAATATGAAATATATTAAATAGTTAGATATGAAAATATGGCAGTTCAGGTGAGGAGAAACATTTTTCAAAGTAACCTTGAATGCTGATATTGTTATGTAGTTGAACTTCCACTACCTGTGAAGCAAATTGTTTACATTGTACAGAATCACATTATAAATTCTAAATACCTGCTAAACTTAATTACAACTTCAATTCTCGTTTAACTACTAAGGTATTAAAACAGACGAAACTTCCTAAAAGTTTTATCCGAACAAAGGATAAAAGGGACTCTCATTTTTCGCATTAATTCTTAACAATTCGACAATACCGTCAACATGACGATGGTAATTGGGTTAGATAGATTGAATTACCAGTAATTACCACGTTTAAATTTAAATTTGTACCGTCAACGAAACAACTGTGCATCGAGCCAGAAGAGAAACGGATAAAGCATAATTTTCGCTCATTAAACAACGCGAATCAACAACTTTGGTCGAAACACAATGAGTAAAATGTAAACCCGACATTTCTGGCTACCTCTTCAATATTGATTAGTGCTGTAAATCCTCGACCGCACTGCATAAACTTAACACGCACAGGGAGGTGTTTCATTCGTCTGTAACTAATTGTATTTGTTATCTATTTCAGTAACAAAATTGAACTGAATTCAGACAAGAATCAATTTACGGCAGGAATAGTTCTGCTACCAATCAAAAGCCCATAAACTAAAAATTTTAATTGCTTAAATTCTTGTTGACAGATTAATAGGGGTTTTCTACCTGGGCTAATACAAGTTTTCCGGATTTTATTGATCTTTTATAACCATAAACTGTACAGAACAGCCCTGTATATGTTAAGAGATCCGTATCATGAGATCTGTAGGTATCTGTTTGCCAATACGAGTTAGAAATTTTGTTTTTATGTGATTATGCAAAATTTGGAAGGGTCGAAAAATCGGTCCTCTAACAGTTTAACAAAATACATCAACATTAAATCGTTTTAAATAATTTACAGAAAAATATTTATGTAAAAGTGTTGATGACGCAGTTGATGACGATTTACAGAGTTATTAAAGAAGAGAAATGTGGCGAATTTTAAACAGCATCAAAATCTCCAGGAAAACCAAAATTTCAAATAGAAAATAATTTGGGAGAAACACGGTTCAAAATGATAACGCCCTGAGCTGACTTGAAGCAAGTTGTCACTCGACACTTCTAGAAAAATTGCCCACAATCAAGTGGCAAAAAAAATAACAGAATTGTTCCATCTCGGTTATGTGAGAGAAGAACTGTATTGTTTGTATTCCTTTCATAAAGAGAAATTTAAAAAAATGATTAGATTCCAAAAAAAAATAATTCTTTTGAAACGAGTGATGTTGTATTTGGAGGCTGAAAACTGCAGAAAGGCAATTCATCATACTATTAAAGAAGAAGAGAAAAAGACAATGTTACTGATGAAATAATTAAGCGATTCATTGTGAATATTGGTTGCAACAGCTCATCTTCTATTTCTGATTCCGATTTGGATTTGTAAAAGTCGCTCTACTGATAATAGTGCGTTTTATATAAAGATAATTCTTCATGAACGTAAAGTTGTAGCTCGAACCCTTATACTGTTACAACCAGTATGACAATGTTCTTCATAACTCATGGAAAAAGTAAACATTGTAGAAAAATTTGCATTGTATTTGCATATCTCCAACTGTTTGGGAGTTATAAGCATATTAATTGGGTGAAAATATAAGTATACATCCGAACTAGTCATTATACAAATATTATTTCATAACTAATAGAGACTATTAGAACAGGTGAAACAATCCAACTTGGTATATCTCGAATTTCGAGTAATTGCAGGAAAGTAGAACATTTCTTGTATAACTGAATTTTAATTGAAATCATATTGGATTCGAAACGTATAGCTGATGTCGGCAACGAACTCGATGCAATTCCTTGTCCGTGCCTTAATTACGCAAAGCGACATCCATTTGGTCGTGCAACCAGACAAACGATGCCACTTTGAATAGAAATAATTTGAATTATTGCTGACGATACATCTGGCGATGTTGGTATCGCAAACCATTGATAAATAATACAGAACATTATGAATGAAGTCAAAGTATAGAAAAATGGAAATTATCTGTATAATTAATTTTGCATTACTCTACTCAAAACAAATTAATTGCTGTCGTTACAGCATTACCAATATCGGTGTAGTGTATTGCATTATATACAGTATTCTTTCTAGTTGAACCTTGTACTGCTCGCGATGTCTTTTAATTAGTGCTACATCGAAGAAGTTTGCAGATTACATCTATATTAGGTTCGTTCTAACCCATCAAAAAGCCGTCCTTGCTATGGTGACGATTCTGCGCAATAGAGAATACGTGTTCCAACCGGGCGATTACCGTTATACGAACGATTCTGTTTTGCGCTCCAATCGACTTAGGTATCGTTTGTGAATCATTTCCGGGACGTTTTTTTCAAAACTTGGTTCATAGCAAGTACTGTTATAAGAATCATGCATAGGAGGAGACTGCGCAGAAAATATCTACAAACCATTCCAAGAACGGTCTCTACTTGTAGGTTGGAACAAACTTATTATAAACTTTGCGAGAAAATATATCAAAATATATTGATTTATTCAACGATTAAACTTCCCTCAGTTTCGCTGTATTGTATACAAATTCGGAAACGTTTTAAAACGGAAAATCCATTTCTTTTGGAAGATCATTGACGAAATATCTCAGCTATTGTTCGACGATTATTTCATATACTACATACCCAGCTTCTTCTATAAAAGCAAAAAGCGAAGTTAATGGACTTAAAATGTTTATTTCTGTCTATCCAAGTAATAGGTGTATTAGGTCCTCTTCCAATTCAGGGTCCAGATCGAAAATATATTCCCTAATTTCGTTATCGACATGCGCTGAAACTGTATCCCCAAATTTACCCCTTTAAAGTACTGTGTTTAGTCATTTTGTTTGAACTGCAAGTAATTTGTAGAAAATAGATTCAAATATATTGATTGATATTTCAGATGAACTTCCCATTGTTAAAAATTTGAAAAAACCTTTATTAGGTTTGTAATTAATTGGAACGTATACTTCGCCTATCTAAACATGACCGGCAAACTGGAGTAATGTAAATATACCTGCGTTTTAGCTTTTACCTATTGGTCTGGATTGATTTTCTGTACCGTATCTATAGAAATATAAATTCTACGCATAGAGAGATATTCACTGGTAAATTAGTCAAACGAACTGAATATATAAATGAAACGGGAAATCAATATCAAATACATAAAAGCTGAATATAATGCTCATGATTATCTACGATGCAGTTACACGTCATTGGAGTTCAACTGTATTTGGTTTGGTCGGCTCTCTATGATGTTCATGGATTTGAACGTGTTTGTTGTTTTCTCTGTTTATGTTATATTTGTTAAAATCTGATACTGGTATATAAATAAATACGTTTTATATTTTTTGTTGACATTGTTTTTCTTTTTTGTATTTCAATTGAGTTTTGATTTTCGGTTTTGATAATCTAGCGAGCGAGGTTTACTAAAATTCTTACTTCAACAATTAATGTCTACGTTTCCTTTTCTTTTGTAATTCATAAAGCGATTCACGCACATTAATTACAAAATAATGGTCTCTATCTACAACGATCTACTATCGTTAAAAATTTTTTTTTTCCAAATTTGGACATTGTTTTCAGTGAAACAATCCACATTCGGCGAAGGAAAGTACTGGCAGATCCTTTATGTAAACTTATACAGAATATAATGGCCCACAATAAGGTGAGAGTCCATACCACGGACTCCGAAGTGAACAAATCTTTTGTCGAACCTATGTTATATACGAGGGTTGTACCACAAGTGAGATTCCCATATTTTTTACAAATTGAAAACATTGTTTATTGTTATCAATTTATACAAGTTAACTCTGTTGTCTATTTCTAAACATAGTCTTCATTTTTTCGACATACTATTGAAGGCGGTGCTCCAGCTTTTGTATTCCTAAGAACTCCCTCTGCTCCGACTTCATTGTTGCTCTTGAAGCGTTCCTTTAGCTTTGGAAAGAGGTTATAATCGCTATGGGATAAGTCCGGGCTGAACGGGACATGGAGCATGATAGTCCATCCACATTTCTTCAAAAGCTACTGTATTTGACCAGCGACGAGTGGTAGAGCGTTGTCGTAAAGAAGCACTACTTCCTCCGTCAGTCGTCCTCTTTGGCGATTCTGAATTGCCCGTCTAAATTTGGTCAATTTATTTTCGTCTCAGGATGCATGGAATCGATTAGAAGTACTCTCTTCTGATTCCAGAAGGCAGTCGCTATAACTCACTAACGAGATTGTTATTTTGTTTCGGGGGAGTAATGGAGCACCCACCTTTGATCTCCTGTTAAAGACACTTGCGAGCACAGTTAAGACGCTGCAACTTGTCTCCATCAGCTAGCATCCGGGGGATCCAACGAGCACTCACTTTGCGATAATCCAACGTTTCTATTGTTGTTCAATTATTCAGAAATGCATTTAACATTTCTACGGACAGTGATCTTTCCATTTATAAGCATCTCATTGTTGATCATCTAGACAATGGCATCTGAAACTCTTCCACTCCGGCCTTGCACCGTTTGTGGACGTGCTGAACGGACATACACTCTTCTCGATAAACCTTAGTAACTTTCTTGTGTGAAGAAATCGGATTTCTGCTCGAACTTCGCGCTTGGTGAAAGCGATCAACACTTCCATCTCTAAGGGGACATTAAGCACGTATCAAATCGAGGACAAGAGAACCCGAAAGTGAGGAAACCACTGCGCACAGCACTGTTTTCGGATTTAGTCTAGCATTTTTCTTCGACTCTGTAGCTCATCTCATTGGAAACCTTACTTTTGGTTCTACCCTCGTAATTGAGTGATTTCAGTTAGTGCCAAAAGTGTTTTTAAAAAAAAAGCGGGTATATTGAATAGGTCAATGAAGATTCTAAACAACAGCTACCAAAGCTATAAACAAATATTTATGTTTCTAAATGTTCTTGATTTTAGGTTATTGATTCTGTTTCAAAATTAGTTTTTCTAATAATTTTTAAAAGGTCTAAGAAATAAGAAATTAAATAAATTTAAACAAATATTTTAACTTCTTAAACAAATTCGAAATAGATTGGGTAGGAATATATTGTTTCAAATATCATAAGCAAATAACTCGATAAAAAATATAAACAAAAGTTCTTTGTAAGCCAATGAAGATCAGTGAAACGTATCCTTTTGATACGAAATTGATCAGTTTATGATAGGTACCTCCCAAATCATACTTTCTATAGAAAGCAGAAAAACTACTTCTGACTTTGTGAAAAGAGCTTATCTTGCGGATGCTGGTGATAAATTGGGATATCAGGACATATCTTAAGCTCCACATTTCGTATGTAAACCATGTGATGAACATTTGCAGTGAACAATTGAGAAAGTAAATGTCTAAAGTTTGGTGTAAAATCCACATATTTATGTCAAATATCTAAATCTATGTGTCTTTCAACAGCTAATAGTAATAATTATTTACGTACTAATCCTCAACCAGTCCACCATACGCGTAGAGTTGATATTACTGCTCCATTTCGTTCTATATTTACTTCCTATTTAGCTAGTCTCCAGTTTAGTCCCCTCTTCATTCTCACTATGTGGTCAAATCATCTTAACTGTTGTTGTTCGATTTTTTGCACACTCACTAATTATTAATTTAATTCAAATCTAATTGTGTCGTTCCTTATTTTGTCTAGTCTCTTCATCCCCGCTATTTGGCTAAAATTTTTCATTTCGCACGTCGATATTTTCTGCTTCAATTTGTTGGTTAGCACCCAGGATTCGCAACCATAGATCAGCATATTTCGATATTTCTGTCTTTGGCTTGTCTATCTAATTTATTTTTCATTTCATTATTCCACTGTATTCTGTATTGTAGCTCTGTTGTTGCCTATGTGTGTTTACTTTCCTTCTTTGTTCACTTCTTTTGCTATTTCTTTAATGATTAGAAGGAACAATAACGGAAGTAGAAATAATTGGAACTTTAAATTTAGTTGAAAATAAACCCAGCTTAACAAAAGCAGATCAAAAATTTTCGACATCAAATTGTCTGTTAAAATTGACAATTTCTATGAAACTTCTGTTTGATTATACCATATTATCTAATATTTAAACTAAATTGCTAGATTCCATTATTTTGGGACAATATAAATCTAGAAGCTCTTGCACAGTTGTCTATTTATGGGGAAGGAGTGACTGCTCTTTGAATTCTTTGTAAACCATCACGTGAAAAAGATCTAATTGTGCAGTCACCGCCTTTATACTGCTTCTGGGGTTTAAATTAAATTTAATAGCTGGATTTATATATTTGATGATTCGCTTATCATCCGCTGTTTAGCGCCGTGTTTTTAGGTATATTTTTAATATTTGTACCATGTTCATTTGTATATTTATATTCTTTTTCCATTATATATAAATAAATAAGAAATCTAAATATATTGTGAAAGATAAAATAGTTCTTATCCCAAATATCCCAAAACAATAAAGAAATGATAAGCATTTATTCTTATTTCTGTTATATTGGAATAGTTGCTTTAAATGACATGGGAGTAATGCATGACTATTACATCGTTCAAATTAGAATTCGAACGGAAGCGGCTGCGTTAACATACATCCCTTATTATTGTAAATGTTTCCGATGTTCTCAACTTCCAATGGAGTAAAGGTATGGTATACTTTTTTCAGATTTCTGATCTTCATAAAATAATGAGAACGTACAGATTCACTGAAAGTCATGTTCAGAAAACATTCGGTTTATGTTTGTGCAATACTTGTTTTGAGTGAGTGCTTTGAAATATATACAAAGATACAATACAATAAAATTGGAGGCCTGAGAGAAATTGTTTGTGATTTCTATCCCATGGAGATGAAATTTAGGTATTTGACAATCAATTATTGACCGAAAAATATAAGGAACAATTAGGGCAAACAACATCAACAAATTAAATTCAGATAATATGTTTTTTCACCCTTTACGTACCTTGTATATTGATTAATATAAGGAATAATATCTCTTCACATATATCATCAGAAATTCGTCAAAAAATCTTCAAATAGGTAGATCATTTCTGCTCAGATTTGAAAATATATTTTGATTGGAAATTAGATTTTGAACCAGATAAATACTTATTAATCAACATATCACCTGCAACATGAATATCAAAAAAAAAAAATTAAAAATCTGTTTAAATCACAAAAATAATTCTTTCTTTCTTGCTATATTTCAATAAACAGCCATCAATCAATTCATTTCTAGTTAAATAAAACGTTAAAAATAGAACTATAAATTTTAGTCAAATTATTCAGGTCTTCTTTCATCATTGACAGCTTCCTCTTTCTATGTACGTATGTGAACCATTTGTTGGTTCCGTTACAGGAATTTTTCAATTTTTATTATTGAATGTATGCTTTTTTGATATCTCATGGTGTGTTAATGCAGTTATTATTTATCATAGTGATAACCTTCAAATGAATTTTCCAAATACTGAGATTTCTGTCCCATGTATATGGAAAGAAATTTTTGCAATAAAACCGAGTCTTCTAACTGAAATAAAACTATACACCGTAAAATAAAATCCATATTTCCATATTAATCATACATGTGGCAAACAAAATATAAAATGCCAAGGAAATTGTATCAACTAATTTTTGTCCAATTATAATTATGTTTTGTATAAGAATGATAAGCCAAATGAGAAGTTTCTTCGGTGTTTTGATGCCAACAATTTGTCTGTAATTAAAAACTAAATTGAGGTTTAGTCTCGGTAATAATTTTTTGAGTAAAAAAAATGAATTTGTGAGTCTAGAAATTTACCTGAAAGAATTGAACTTGATTTATTCAAATACAATGAAGTAACTAGTCTATTGCAGAAATATCAGACAAATTATTTCTTCAACCTTCCAATAATTTACAGCGAAAACTCAAGATTACGGTTGCCAGATCCATGAAAATTGAAATAGTCCGAAGCTGTCACCCTTTTCTATTGAGAATACATGAGAATTCGAAGATACATCTCCATTAAATGAAATTTGTATACGTCTGAAAACCCCTACTCGACCTATTTTGAATATTTGACCAAAAAGCGAGAATATATGAAGCAGTGAGATTCCGATTTAAATTCTTTATATATCCGTATATACATACATAGTGACATGTCAATTTGAGTATTGATTTTTAAATCCCATGAATTTGATTTTTAAATAGAAAAAAATCAAGGTACCACAATTCTCAATTAATTAAATTAAAAGTTATAATATATATTAAAAAGAGTACACTTTAGTGTGATTTGCCTCGATTCCACAACTAAAACGTTAAACGAGGTGTTCGCAGTACATCAAAATATATGATTTCTACTAATAACTGGAAATTATTTTGAAATTGAATCTTTCGCCAATAAGGTCTCTCTATCTTCAAAGAAGAAAACTAATCTAACTTTCTTGGCTAAAGCCTCGACGAATATTCAATTAAATCTTCTACGAAACCCGTGATGTTCATCGACCTTTTTGTCTGTATCAACATCCCTAATTGTAAGGAGAGAGTTGCAACCTCTGACAAGTTTTTACGAACTGACGACAACAGGTTGGTTTGTGTAGTCAATTCTCTAGCAGACGTTATCCAGCTGGTCCTGACCACATACAGCCGCATCAATTTTTCAATCTTTGAGCGAGGTGAATATTTCTGGAATGTCCAGCAAGGAGTTCTGAACACAATCCTATTGATTTTGTATGAGATGAGCTTAAGAGAATTAAGTGCTAGTCAACCCCCAAATATCCGTCTGAAATTTCAATATTTTTGCTAGAACATCAATCAATAAAACATTGTGAAAAGTCATCTTATCCAACCTCGATATTTATTATTTTTAAATTTTGATTTATCACGTTCTACTAGAAAACTTAAGAGGTGGGTAAATTTTTTGCAGGTAAGTAAAACTGAAACGTCTGAGGTACTGTTGTTCAAGCTGTAAATCAACTATTTAATTTGAGTACCATTTTTACTATGTGTGTGCTACCAATTTTCGGGCAATCTCTAGCTGATAGAATCTGATACGAAATGCATAACTTGAAACATCAACAACAACTATTCACATTATATTTCCCTCTCTCTATCAGTAACAAATGCTGAGATAGTGTTTTTTTCTAAAATGTACTTATTCTTCAACATGCTTTATACGTATTGAGGCATTTGATAATTTTGATTTTCAGTGCAAATAACAATATGATGAATAATTTTAGCACCTTATATGTTTCATAAACAATAAAAATACAATTAGGTATTTTACTGCAGTATCAAGAAACATCAGTTAACGTTTTGCACAACATTTTATTCCGGAAATTGCAGTTTCAGTAGCCCATTTAGAAAACGCAAGAATTCGTAAATTTTCCCTCGCAGTAAATTGTTTGGTAGACGGTTCGAATTAAAAGTTGATTCAGATATACCGAGGATAGAACGATAACCGGTTTAACAAAAAACTACGTGACGTTGTTCCAAATACCATATCTAAAGGGAATGATGTATATACAAATTTCATAGAATAATATTGATATGAGGAGAAATTGAACAAAAACATTAGTAAATTCTGAAGAATATCAATCTTCTAGTTCAATTTTCTAATTCCTTTGAATAAACATATAGATATTGTTGTGCTATTAGAAAAAAGCCGGAATCGAAATAGATATTTGATTTTCTTTTCTGACCACTGACGCTACTAAACTTATCTCGATCATATTTTTACCAGAAGTAAAATATTTTCAGATACAATCTAATGGAAACGGATTTTTGATTGAAATTTTAATTGACACTGCCATTATTAAATTCACGTTTGACAGACTTTCAATGGTCCTATAGATTTCTCGTATTCTCAGTCGACATTGATTTATATAATGTCTTTTCGGTTTGCTCTGCTTCAGAAAGTTTCTGTATTCACGACCGGTGAAGTCTAAGGCGACGATTTATCCAGCCCTGTCGATGTTTTAGCAAAGACGTGCATCGTAATCCAAAATGACAATTTCACCCTACTCATTGACGTAGCTTCTGAAGAAATTAAATAGAGGGATATAGAGATAGTGATTCTCAAGTATGAACGCCTTAACTGTTTTGCTAACGCCTTGCAGGATTTTCTTATATTTTGGTTTGTACGAGTTTTGTTACGCCGATCTAACGGTTATGCTAATATTCGAGCTAATCATTATACAATATTTGATTTCCGAATACGTACAAA
The DNA here is from genome assembly GCF_026250575.1 of Diorhabda carinulata. Classification (NCBI taxonomy): domain Eukaryota; kingdom Metazoa; phylum Arthropoda; class Insecta; order Coleoptera; family Chrysomelidae; genus Diorhabda; species Diorhabda carinulata. The sequence continues at coordinate 38,996,115 of NC_079460.1, read as the reverse complement.
TATGGAACAAGTTTGCGCAATTTCTCCTCGTACTTCAATCGAAATAATAACTTTAAGGAATTTCGCAATTGTTTTCTGTCGCGTTTTTTTGCATTAAGAAAATACGATTGAAAATATTAGGGAACACTTTTTGTTGGAATTAAGTGAATGTTCAAAACCAGGCAGGGGTTATTAAACAAGTTTGCGAAACTTTTTAAATTAAGGGAAGGGCTTTTGTGGTTCAAAAAGAACGCTGGTAACTAAAGAATAGTATAGCGTGATTTGTAGCGATTTAGTTTTAGACTCAGCATGCACACTGAGATATTTTTATGGCGTTGATACATGTTGTAGTTCATGTACCGTAAAAAAGTTTTTGGAATTATTTCTTACATGAAAAAATGAGCACACTTTTGATTATAATGCATACCGTCAAGTTTGTTTGATTTATAACCTGATTTTCTAAAATATGATGGAAAGAAGAGCCGAAAATATAATTTAAGGTTGTGTTGCATGTTCATAGTTTATTTCTTGAAGTCAGTTTCTACCATTTACTAATAAATTTCTGGATCAACGTATGCATGTTATACACCATGGATATGATTTTGACAAATGTCAGCTCCAATTCCATTGAATGACAACAATTACACTTTCCAAAATCATAGATTATATTCATTTTAACAAGGTGTAAAATATGTAGATTATTTCAAAATATCATTTCTTTCTTCGCTAAGTTACAAACGATCAATTACAGCGGACGTTGTCTCTTTTTGCCATTTCAATTATGACGTAATTGCGCCGACCACAACATTTGAATATGCAAATATGGCTGCTCAACGCTACGAGACCGACTCTTTTTATTCAAATTACTAACAAACGTTTGTTTTGTTCATCTATTTCGGACGTAACAAGGCTCATTGTGAGACGCCGCCATCCATTTTTTTATATTTCCCTAATTATTTGTCAGAGTCGCATCCGGTTCATCTACATAATTTTTGTTCATTGCAATTTTTTGAAAAAAATTTTTCAGTTGTATTAGTTAGTGGTTGTAATTTTTCATTTTAAAATATACTGCTTTTTCCATTAATATCTAGCATTTGGAGTTTAATTTAAAGCTAACATTCTCCTCTAATTAAATTAAAGATATCAATCAGGTTTATAAATTTATACTACTAATAAAACGATTTCAATAACCGACCTTTGTGAAGCCTACGAAGTAGATTTTCAAAACCTTTTTTGGAATGAAGAGAATCCGTGGACTCTTTTGTAGTTACTGTAAAAGATGGTTGGAAGTTAAGCAGTTTTTAAACAGTAAATCAAATATAACAAATATTTCCAACATCAAAAGACAACGTTAATGACGGTTGTTTTAACATTGTAAAATGTAACAGTAAAATGCAAAACTTCGTGACCTTGATTCTTCTCCTGCTCTGATTGCACGTGGTCTGACAGGTTCAGTACGAGAACCCTCCGAAGAAATTGTTTCAGAAAATAGCTCATATAGCACAATAGCACAAGTTTTAGCAAAAGTCTTTCAGATAGGGTTTTTCATTGACATCTATGGAATTTTTAATGAGAATACTGAATTGTCGAAGCTGAAAAGTCTCAATTCCGCCGTGGACCCCTGTTAATGAGTAGATTACGATTTAAGCTTTGACAATATTAGAAATAAATAGAAATATTACATTTATTTCAGTTTTTTGATTTCATCTAATTAAAAAATAGCTTTCCAGTTTTATAGTTATTCTTTTATACAAATTCAATTGATGTCAGGTTCAGTTATCCAAACATGACTTGTTACAGATGCCAATTCATTGAAAATGTTTAATAATCTATTTAGTATTATCTATATACCACAAACCATTTCATTTTCTGAGAGGAGCTTCTTAATTCCTTCGACTATATTCCTACTCATCAGAACCTCTCAGGGCCTCTCGATTCATGTTATGTTTAGCTAGATTTAAGGTGGATCCTTTCAATTCATTTTGTTGACAAATTGGTACAACTTTCCTCTCAGTTTTCTTTATACTATGGTTCTGAACATTGAAGATGTAGCGTGTTGACATTTTTTAATGCCCTACATATCATTTTGTCATCAATTTAAGGATTGTTATTGGAGTGACATGGTCTAAGTTTGCTGTAATCAAGCTTTCATAGTTTAGTTCAAATCTAAGAGATTCATATAAGACTTTGATAGATTTTAATAAAGAATTTTTCTTTGTATATTTAGATTCATGATAACTCTTATCATATCTCTACATAAAGAACTAAGTCACTTTTAAATGACATTAGTAAATAGTCAAGCTAAAATGAATTGTGGATTAGAATTGATCAGATCGTGATTACTGATATCTTCCATATTATACTAAAGAATTTATAATTCTGTATTTATGAATAAAACATTTATTCCCATGCTATTAATATTAATATGTTATTAAAATAAATCAATAGTTCCAATTATGCTTTCCGTAGGATTTTCTCTAATGCATTAAATTAACATAAAATGAATTTCAAATACATCATGACTTTTTTTTCTTTACGGGAACATACTTGTATTTTTTCAACAGAAACAAAGCTGGCCACTAATGCCTGTCGTTTGGGAGGATTTGACATTCGAATGTGTTTGTTTATTGTGGACTATGATTGACGAGTTAATCAATTGTATGTCTCTCTCTAGCTGAACATTAACTGCTTAGTTATTACCATTCATATTTAACGATGCGTACATGAAGCTCCAACCCTTGGAAGCCATCTCAAACTAATCGCCTTTAATCATTTAACTCCCACTAGTGATTATAGGTAGTATCGTCTATAGGTCACTTATTACGATTTATTGACTAACATCCTCAAGTATTGGTGCGAAACAGAAAAACATTCTGATTGATTTTGACAATAACTTTGACCCTAATATTGCAATTTAGAAATTCAATCTATTATTTATTAGTGGAGAAAACGAGTAAATAATACTTAAGTTCTCCTAAAGGCACACTGTTAGCAGTTGCTAAGTGACTTTAGAGGATGCAAAAATAGGCGTAACATCGTTGTAGCTTAAGCAATGTTTTTTGTTCTGAGCAATAGTTGGGATTAATGATAAACATATTAAATATCAGATTAATTTGGTGTACTAGATGTCTCAACTGGAGGACTCAAGGAACTAATATATGCAATATGATCAGAAAAACTGTGAATCTGAATGAAAGGTTTCTCAAGGCGATTGTCTTGATCATTATTACTCTTTTAATGATTTTTTTATTAAATTTCAGTTTTTTATCACCGCTAGTTTCACAGTATATAAATCAGTTTCTAATTTTTCTATTCCTTTTCTTATTCTCTTCAGTTTCTTTCATTACGTGCAGTTATTTTTTGTTTTCTATTCTGTTGCAGAACTTCGTCCTCACCTGCAATTTCCAACAGTAATTTCACCAAATTTTCCCGAGATTTGTATAAAGAAATTAACTAAAGTTGTCCTCATTAATTATTTGATTGTAACTTTGTGGTAAATTCTAAATACCAAATAATCGACACCCGAGGAATTGGTTTCAGTACAAAAAATTCCAACAATTCGGCCATTCAAGAATTGCTACGTTGATGTAAATTTGGTTATCGAAACCCGCTGCCGACGGTGTAATTGTGGTGTACTGTGTAGTCGTAGAAGTAAACAGTGTGTTCAGTAGGTACTTAGTTGTAAGTTGGTAGCCCGCTGGATAGGAGGCGTTTGAAGTGTTATTATTATTAAACTGATGGGGATATATTTCTTGAGAATCTATATAGAATTGTTACTAGAAGAATTTGATGAAAAAGTTATTAACTGTGGAAAACATGTTTCAGTATTAATATAAAATACATAATTGAAAGTGTGACGGATCTTAAAAGGTGATAAAATTCAATTCAATCATTTGCAATCGGTGTAGTGTAATATTATTGATTCACAACTTGTTTCTCAACCATTAAAGTACTTTGAGAAGTTCGTAGCCTAAAATTTTACACGCCTCCTTTCCTTGATCCTATATCCTAAGATAATATTCTAGGTTCACTCACTACAACTTAATACTATTACTAACTGCTTACGTTGCTTTATTAGTTCGCTGAATTTTCTGTAACAAAGTTATCTTGTGTTTACTTTGATGTTTGTGTATGTAATTTTCATGTGTCATACATGGAGATTATCCTGCGTATTATCCATTCCCTTATATTTTGTTAGTAGAAGCTCAGAGGCGTTATATAAAATTTTTAGTGGGATTTCCTCATTAATTGTTAGTATTAGAAAATCCCATATATCTAATTCCTTCACATTTGTTTTGTTAAGTATCAGCGTTTCGTTTATTGATCTTATTCGTAAAACTTTGTTTTTCTCGATGTATTTTTTCGAATTTATCGGTTTATTCAATATTTCTAGTTGTTTAGTTCTTTTCATTGTCATCTAAATTCTCTCTCAAGTCGATATACATCGTTATTTTCATCAATTTTGTTTTCATTGTCTCGTAGGTCTGAAAAGACAGTTCGAATTTGAAGTTGCCAGTAGTACTATATTGTCAACGTATGCCAGTAATTGTTTTGCCTTTGCCTGTTCATACTTATACTGGGTGTTGGTTTCGAAACTTTCTGATAATTGTGGGTTGATTGATTCATACGTAGTTTTAGTAGATATTAAGAAATCGGTTCTTTAATCATGTTGCATACAGCTGGGAAAATATTGAGAATAGAAATATACTACTTACTATTTTTTTGATTAAGTCTTATCTGTATTTCATGTAGAATAAGACCAATCGAAAAGAAAATTGAATTAACTGAGCTTATGGACTTACAAACTTCTATTGTACATAAAGAAGGAATCAACTTTTCCCAACAAGAAGCTTGGTCTTTCCATTTCCATCTTAGTTCGATAATTTTCGTAATTTTTGGTTTTTTAATATCTCTTTTTTTCAAATTTGTGCACTAAACTATTTAAGTCACTTTTAACTGCTTGATTTTCTTCTAGTCACCCATTATTTTCTGTAAGCGCTGCTCCGCCCGCTAATAATTTTCTTAATTTTTTGTTTCTTGTTAGTATGACTTCAACATAGCATATTATAGACTTTAAAAATGCTGATATATTTCGGTTTATTGATGTCACAACCTCAGTAATTAGAGTTTAATGGGCGGTGGCGTATCTGGTTGATTATAAGTATTATTCTGTTTATTCTTGGTTTATATTAGATTTGAGTCATTGAGTTTGATATTTATATCTGGCGTAGACTTTATATTGAGTTTAATGGATGTGTTATTAAGAGAATACGTATATACAAGATCCTAGAGACAAGAGGAAGTAGACAAAATATAAATTAAGATTAATCCATATGATGAATAAATAATTCTCGAATATATTTGAATTTAAATTTCATTTTCACGAAAAATACACCCAATTTGTCTCATACTTGCTAGTAAGATATAGTCAGTAATACATCACAAGTGTCACGTCTCATAACATCACTTTGAGTATTTGTTTTGAGCTCCAAATTCCCTTTTTCTATTTAAAATGATGTGTTAATGAGATAAAAGCCGAGCAGACGCTATTTTTTAACAGACACACCTTTTATCGTATTAGGAAAATACGAGTGCTTTTCACCATCACTTGGAGAGTTACAGGTTTTTTACATTTTCCAGTGTCGCTCCGTTGTATGAAGAGGAGCAGGTGTTTTTCTTTCCATTTAACTTTCGAGAGGCGTTGAAACAATGAATAAAAGAGTTTTTTAGTTTACTTTAATAATTATGTTGCTTTCCAATTCATTTGTTTTTGGAAAAGAAGTGTGAAGTAGCAAAAGCGGTGCAATTTTTTGATTGGCATGGGATACAAGAAACAAAACTTGTAGTTTCGGTATAACAGATTTTACAAAGGTAGGTATTGATATCAACATTGTGGAAAACAACTAAAAATTGTTATTAAAGCTTATTATTCAGTGAGAAATATTGATTTTGATTGCATTACCTCAAGAACTATAGTCTCAAAAGTAATTGAATTAATTTAAACGTTGATTTTACTTTTATAGAGATTATTACTATTACTATCTTTTCAGATAAATTATGATATTCAACTGTGCAAAAAATTAATTCATATCTGGAGTATGCTAATATTACAAAACTGCATAAGAATAAACTTATTTCTAGGAATAAAAAATATTATTTAATACTTAAATAGACGAATTTATTTAACTTAATTCCAATATAGAACTTTTTATAAAATATTGCTACAATAAATTTATTCTTAAAAACGTGTGTTACAATTTGTTATTGACTCTGATTCGACAGCAATTTCCAAGAATGTGTAAAACTAGAATGTGAACAGTTACATTTTTTTAAAAAAATTGCTTTTCTCTAGAAGTTTCTCATTGTATGAACTACATATATCAATTGCCTTTGTAACGAATAAATTTATCGACCATTTCAATAGTGTAAACTCTCGTGAATGTTTCACTAATTAATGAAGCATCTATTTCCATGTGACCCACATCTTTTCCGAAGTATATTATAATATAACCGCAATTAGATTCTCATATAGGAATATAGGAAAAAATAATAATACTTACCAGATTTTTGCACTTCGAGACTTAACTCTTAACGCTCTCTTGATATGTATGTAGTTCTCGTCGTCATTATCTTAGGTATAATCCTTAGTAGCGGAATCTTCTACCAATAATCCATTAAAATTTGTTCTTATTTTCAGCTGTCAATCGGACATTAATTTTAAAATAAGCGATGATAAACGTATAAAGTACAAATAGCTGCTAGCATTGATATATAAAATCAGATGGTGATAAATTTATTCATTATTATTATTATTTATATAAAATTTTTTACTACGACAGGATATTTGAACGTCAATTCAAGGTTAAGTCTGATTCGAAACTGATGCAAACTAAGTAAATAAATTTTCTAATCTTCTATCTTCCTTCTTTCGTTTTTTCCATGTAACGCTACTTTCAGTGAAACTTTCCATTTCAAATGAAGGAGAATAGTTAAGCGTGGCTGAAAGACTTGTACAGGAGATTTAATTCTTCAGCTCTTCAATTTGGTGCGCATGTGTTATCATAGAGGTGTTATCGTTCTATCTAATTCCTCTTGTTGGGTAAAAATCCTATTGAATGTGTACCGGTCGACCAAAAGGAATTAAGACCGAGTTTATTCTACCGCAAGCAAAGCCGTGGATGCACGTTCGACCAACCACAATTTGCAATGTCAACTAATTATAGAATATCCGTTAATTAAAACCACCAACCCACCATTAATACGATTAATCAATTCAGTGTTGAAGCGCTCCGGATACAGGATGGAAATTTAGCAAAGTAGTTGTGGTTTCTACCGGACCGATTTATATATTCGGCTCCTCAATAATGTAAAATTTTTTGTGGTTCAGGATTATCCTACAACCGGATTTTCGATGATAAATTTCCCTCAAAAATATTATGAATGTGCCAGTATTTATTAGAACAAATATTGGTCTCGGTTTATTCGGATTTTACAATTAAAACTGTTTTTTGAAAGTAATTTACGATATGGAATATATAAATTCAGCAGATATATCTTTCTCATGTGAAATAGCATGTGGCATATACAATATTTGGAAATTCTGTATTTTCTTTTTCGAAAAACCCTCATTGCCCATGGTATCCGACGTAAATTATTAAAAAAATGGAAATGTAGTCATTTCGAATATGAAGAAGAAATATTCGCAATTTCAACAACAACAACAACAACAATAGTCAGAGAAAAAATTTTCAACACTCTTTCTCATTGAAAACGATGGTAAAAACAGTCACAAGATGGAGCTATTATGTCAATAAAATCGATATTATTTGCGGAAGCGGGTAAAAACTAAAGGAAACAAATTAATGAAAATGCAGTAGCTGAAACAAAACTGAAAGGAATAAAACTTCATACGAAAAGAATAATGTAGTAAGAAGTGAGGGGATATATTTAATTGGATACAAATTAGGCTCAGACTAGTTCCCATGGTTAATAGTATCACTTGACTGGGAATATCAGAATGTATGAAACCATAATACAACCAAATATAAAGAAAAATACACCGTAGAATTTTTGAGTGAGGGAGGTACATAATAAGAAAATTCATTACATTCAAATATTTTGTCATGTGATCAGAAACATATGGTGCACCAATAAATTAAGAGTGACGTCACTAAATAGTAAACACCCGATGCAGTCAGTCCGAGTATCACCATAAAATTCAGTTTGTTTGGCTACAGTGGACCAATGATTTCATTTTTGTGTGGTTTACACACGAATTTTCACCTAAATTGAGTTGTATGTTGGGTATTTTCATTTTAAATTAAACATATTCACAATGGAAAGCAGATAGATCAATTTTTCAATGCAAGAATCAATTATGGTGGTTTCTTTGCAGCCAATAATTTCTGTGCTGCTGAACTTAGAATTCAAAATTTTAATATAAAAGTATGTACTGTTTGCTTGATAACTTTTATTTTGGTTTGAAGTTACGATATCTGGGTTGCTTAGGTTAAGTTTTTATTTCATTATTTCAATAATATTTATTATAAAGTTAGAAAAATGAATATAACAACTTGCATCAAATTCATATTATCAAATGTAAATCAAAGTTGTAGTTCATAAGGATCTCTTCGATAAAGTTATTGCTTTATTGATGTAGGCTCGTGAATAAATAATTCTTCAGGTCTTCATAACACAAAAATAAATGAAACTCCAAAGAAAGCTGTTAATTGTTTAAAACTATACCATTTTTTACCGTCAGTGCACCGCCATATTGGTAATGAAAGTTTTAGTTTAAACCAAAAATGCTAAGACTCCAGTATCAATGTGATGATAATTCAAAAAATTATTATAATATTTATGTCAAATTGTATAATTTATATCGGTTTTGGTTAGTAGGTTCCATTAAACAATAAAAGATCTTTGAACAATGCCAACAACGTGGAGGGAACAAGGAACCATGTTAAATGACTCAAATTGAATGAAGTTCATTGTTTGAATTTATTCAAAAAAGCCACTGTACTAAAACGTTTCAATGTTATATGGAAACAAACTATCAATTATGAGATTCATTTAGAAAAATAATTACACATGTGAAAGGAATTTACAGAAGAACATCGTTTATACCTAGAGGGAGAATTTTAAAAGTAACTACAAAAAGTTAAACTACCAGAAGTAAATCTCACTTATTTCAAGCACATAAAAGCTGTAGCGGGTGCATAGAGGCATTTCAAGAACGGGCTAATGGAGGAATAGTTAGGAGAAATAAAACATTGTTTAGTTGCTGCTAGAATACTGAGGGAACTTAAAGAGTTTCTTTGGATTACCACCACTTTAGTTAACGCCTGAAAACGTTGAGATTCGGTTTGGAAACAATTTTCATTTTTCAATTAACAGATATAAGAGAGATTTTATGTTTTTATGATAATTGGTTCGATCAATATTAAAATTATTTTATACTGTGATATTGCATAAGTTAATGACAAGTATTTTAAGTATCGTAACGAAAACCCTGTGTATTTGTGGGAGAAACTTTTGGACTAGAAAATACATGCAGTTTTTTTACTAAATTTGTTCTTTGGAATACCCCCTTAAGAAGTTTCTTTTGTCGTTGATGCAACAATTATTAGTCATTCGGTTTGCGTACAATACGGTCAAGTAAGAATTGAATATTTGTCTAATTTTGTCTGGTCAACAACGCTTCAATGGTGGCGGCTGAAATATGCTATTGAGGTAAGTGAGTTTTTCTTTCAATATTAAAGCGCCTCGACTAACGCCATTTTCTCCAAGGGAAACAATTGAAATGGGTAAATGTATACTTTAAACTAATTTTCGTGGAAGGGTAATATGTTTTCTCCTAGGCAGTTTAATTATGTACCAGGACGTTTACCCACTTTCTTAATAACGTTTTCGCCTAAACAAACGAAACAAAAATATAACTCTAAATGAACATAATCCAGTTAAGAAGTTAAACAAAATATTAAATTACTTGTTATTGCTTATTCGTACGTGAGAGTTAGACTAAACTGAAAAGTACTTTGCCTGGGTATATGATGTAATAGACGTAACTGGATAACGTGTAATTCAAACAAATCAATAAGAAGAAGAAATAAAATACAAAATAGCAGAAAGGTTGAGAGCTTAAGAGGATTGTCCACATATTTTTTCTTACTCAATTATTTACTCTGGGAAATGCGTATTTTGAGAATCATTTCGCAAAATTTTACATTGATTTCCAACTCCTTTACTCTATATTTAAAAAAGGTAGAATGAGTTTGATCCTCATTATTTGTTTTGTATCTTGTATCTGGTATATCTACTAACAGTATGTATGGTTAATTTTGAATCACAGTCATGAACAACTTTGTAAATTTTATAGCCTGCCTTAAAAATTCATATTTGTCAGTCTCAATTTAGAGAATGATACAAAATAAGCAGAAACGGAGATTTCATCATTTTCAAAAGTAAGCTTTCCAGACTTCATTATCAAAATAATTTTCCACATTTCCCTGGAAAAACAGCAACACTTAATTTCCTTTTGTTGTTGACTAATTTGTAGTTGAGAGGAAACAAAGAAAATTTTTTCAGCAAAGCAAATTTTTGTGACGAGAAAATTTTTTGTGCACATAGTGATATTATTATACGAGAGTTACTATTCATACAAGGCTGCTCAGAATTATGTATATTCATTTGTAGAGCTGACACTACAAAGTATTATACAGGTTTATAAAGAAGTATTGTGAAAGCAGTAGACTTATTGTGATGTACGTTATTCTGGGCTACCTCGTATATTGAAAGCGGCAAAATTCATTTGTGTAGTCTTTCAATTTTCAGTACATAATACGCTGCAAAATGATGGGTATAGGCCTTCCCAAAAGGACGATACAACGACAGGACTAGCGCTGCTCTTTCTGCGTTATGCCTTAATTTTTGGAAACGGATGTACAGGGACGTGTAGGGCATATATTTTGATTAAGATAGTCTATGATAGGGTTTAAAATAGAAGTCAGTCAATTATATTTTGTGTTATACATTGAAATTACAATTTTGTTTTCTGTCTCTAAGATTGCGAGACTTTGAAATATTCCTGGCATTATTAAACCTCTGTCTAATTTGAGATTTGATTGGATCAGAACCATCATTCTTTCTTTAAAATTGAATTGAATATTTTCTTCCTAATTTGTTATCATTATCTTGTCTAGCCTCTTCTATCCATTAAATTTTCTCATCCGGTGCTACATTCAAGTAACAGTGAACATGATTTGTCGCAGACTGTTGATTTTTCAGCTTCCTCACAGACTTTATTGGCGCTTTATTATGAATAGAATAGTAGCTTGGAATAGAATACTCCAAAAAGATTTCGACCACTTCACCAGAACCGAACATCAATGAGCGTATAAGAATTCGTGGGCTTATAACAAATCATTGAGCCAGCTTATTCAATAATGAAGTGTGGAGCTAAAAATCTAATCAATAATTCAGTGAATAATTTCAGTGATTAAAGTAATGAACGTCTCTGTTTTCAAAGCTGCTTTAATGATGAGTTTTGTATTCGTTTGCGAAGTTTGAATTGTAGAGTCCTAACTTACTCTTCCCTAGATCAGGACCTGTGAAAACCAAACCTCGTAGTTTAGAAGCTTACACAATGTTTTAATTGAAATTTATTATTAGTTGAATAAAACATATTTATTGCTTTCCATTCGTCGTTTTATTAAAGTTATTATTGTTACAATACAAAATAATAACCATTCATTAAAAATAATAAATATTCCTGTTCCATTTTGGATTACTGTTTGTATTGGTTAGGGCGTTCACTTCATACATTCTGTGCTTTCGTTTGAATTAGTTATTGATTTATGTTCACAAATGCATTATCAATCATGGCTGGTAGTAATCAATCTGATAAAATATTTATTTGAATAACTTTCACCAAAAAAGTTTGTTTATTTGTTACAGGTACATTTTGAATCACTTTTGTTGCTCCTGCCTACTTCACATTTTGGATTGAGTGATATTAAATATTAATGATGTTTTCATAGTATTATTTGAATCGTAATTGAAAACTAATGTGTAATGTTTCCATGGAAATAAAGTTTATCGATAATATTTTTTGTGGAATATGCATAATACCTGATTTAATCATAGCTATATGGAATCTCTGAAACATTTCGTATTACCTCAGGTATGTGATTAATTGATTTCTGTATACATCCACATTTAAAACACTTTGTATTTTCTACTATTTCAAAAAAAAACCTTATTCACACTTACTTTGTATGTGGAAATTAATTATTTAACAATATTAGTTACGAGTGAATAATTTAGAAATGAGGATTTTTAAAAAACCTTCTGGACTTATGTCTACACGCACCTTCAAATCTGCAACATAATCAAAATGCATTTATGCTCTCTGTGTTATAAAATTAACTGTGACTGTTGCAACAATTCTCACATTATGAAACGTGTGACTCAATAAGGATCTCTAACGTGATTTCAGCACGTCGACAATTTTGATAATTTCTTCAACTCGTGCTAATCCACTGAAGATGTTAACTTTTGTACTAAATGGCAGAAACACCCATTAAAACACAATTTATCATTATTTACATCAACGTACATTACCAACAAATGGTCAATGTTTGTACAACACTTGCTCCTCAATTCATTCAAAGTATTTTATCTCAATCTGGAAGATATGGGATGATGCTTTTTGATTAATTCCGTGTATACTAACGTTTGTTTATAAAAATTAATGAGAATTTTTTCCTAGATGCTTCTTTTCTTTGGGATTTATATTTTAGAAGAGAAATATAAAATAACTTATAAATAATGAAGGTCCTAGGAGGAACTGCCAGGTATACTATAAAAATTATCAGGTGATGTCTTGCTCTGAATTCTAATTTTTTTCGCAGCTTTAACTTCTCATTTCGAGTGGTTGAAACTTTTTTTTAATATTCTGGAAAAATTCCTTGATACGATGAAACTGCAAACATCATTATCTTTTGTTTCAGCATTGAACACAACTACTTTAACTTTTTGTTGATAATCAATTCTCTGTTGACTCTCCATTGTCCTTTCTACTTGTTTGATATAAAGGATTAGCAGCTCTAATAATTTAGGCCCGGTCATTATACAACAGCTTCACTGAAGGATTTACGCCTCAATCAAAACTTACCTTCAAGCGGCATTGTTTTAATAAGGAACGTGTACAGTCTGCAAATGAGTTTCTCTATTACTTAATTAGGGTAGGAATAGCGTATGAAATATCACGATTGCGTTTTGCCTGAAACTCTATTTCAACATTGTTCTGATGTCATATGGTTACCCAATTGAAGGTGTACGTGTGATTATATAGAGTATTAAATAAATAAAAATTGGAGAGATTTATAAATCCTTTTCCAATGTGTTGTAGTATTGAGCTTCGTTAAAATGGTAGATATTAAGCAGTCAACTTTATTTGTCATTATATACGCTTGTTGTTCACTAAATCCATTTTAGATAAACTTTGCATATAAAATTGATAAACACGTCTGACTAATTGGGAATCAAATATTTTTGTTTCATAATTTTATGTGAAACAACAATTATAATAAAAATTATATTAAAATATGATAATGCACTACGCGGCTATTTGCTTATTCGCTCCACACTTGATATAAACTACAAAGTCAAAGTCAACACATAAAAACTTGGAAATTACTCTCGGTGCAGTATGCGGTGGAGTCCAAAATCGCGTAATCCGACTGAGAAGTTTGGAACGTGTTCCACGTTTCCTTGTAAAACGATCATATGAAGGAGTAAATATTTCCATACAAATGAGGGGCATTAGCTTCAATTATGATAACGTCTGATGAAGGTATTGATTTCTCAAATAATGAAGTATAAATTTTCTATTTTAGATAGCATAGTCATGTTTATTAAAATATAACACTTATTCACTAAATATGTTCAATCAATACACAAAAAATGGTTTTAATAGTGAATTTTCAATTCGGTTATAATCTTTTTCTTATCGAAAACGTGATGCATTTTATTCATTTGTTTCCATATGAATTTAGCCAGAAGTTTCTGTTTCAAACCGTATATAATTAAAACATAAGAAGAATCGACAAGGACATGAATGCCGTTTAGAGAGTAATTTATATGTATCAAAGAAAAATGATTTGGTTATTGATGTATATTTTTTCCATGCCTGATAAAAAAAGAAAAAAAGCACATCGAAGAGAGAAAAACCTCTCTTCCAAACATTGGAAACAATAACTTCCAGCAAAGCTCCTCTTACTGAACCATAAATATGATAAACAATTCCCAATATATTTCGATTCTGGTAAACTGGCGAAAGCGCTTTCAGATCCCATCTAAGAAAATCCGATTGATGTAATAGAGAAATTGATATGTTTTGTTTCTGACTAATATCTAAAGCGATACCGCTTCTTAAGTAAAGAAAAAGAGTAGATAAAATATTGATGCTGGGGTGGGTTAACCTATTTAATCTTACGGAACAAATTCTTTAAAGTATTTTCCTCATTTATGCTATGTACCAGTTTGTCAAGTAATTCATACTTAATGGCTCATTAACTGTTTGCATTTATTAACTAGAAAGCGCAAATGATTTAAATATTTTATTATTGAACATCCACGACCATGTTGATTGGAGTATTTCTTTAATTTTTTCTCCGTTGATCTTTTTATACGTGATAAATCGTCTTGATTTTAGGTTTGTTTGGATAGAAAAGTAATTTCATAAATAGACAAAAAAATTACATTCCCACCTATTTTGGTCTTTATCAAACTATGACTTGAAATTGCAATTTCCATAATTATATTAATCAATATTATCAACATCGAAATACAAATATGTTTTTACCATAAATAATAATTTTTACTTAGTTTTTAGATTTGAAAAATATGTACCCAACAATTAAATTGTTCGTAGTTGTATTATAATTTATAAAATAGAACTATAACTTTTATTCAATTTTTTTGCTCATATATATGTGAACCATTTCTGGAAATTCTCTTTTTCTTATATTTGATTCTGATTAGAGAATTTTTTGAAATATTATAATTGAGTGTATGATACTTTGATGACCTTTCGAATTATTTTCTAAATACTGAGATGTTTGTCTTATGTAAACAGCGTCACAATCATTACTACTTGATGTATGATATTACTTCTTTTATTTTTGGTTGTTTTAGATTTTGCTTTAGTGAAATATTTCAATAGTGTATTTTGACTTTTTGACTAATACTTATATATCTTTATATATGGAAAAATAAGTAAAAATGTGTTATGTTTTGATGTTTAGTTTCTGTTTTGTTCCTTAATCCTTTTCTTGAATATAGTATTTATCATTTTTTTCAAAATAATTATTTTCTTTTAATGCAGTTTTTAGTTTTTGAAAAGCTAAGCATCTAAATTCGTGATCTGATAGCTATATCAGTCATATTAATATGAATGACCATGACATGAATTGAAGTATAAATATTGGTTTTGTATAAGTTCTGTATCAAGTTACAGTTATTGTGCCATCAAGAAAATTTTAATATTTTGTTTTATTTCGATTGGGAATTTTTTATGCGAATAATTCAATTTTCAATTTATATTTTCATTTTTTTGGTAGGTACAGCAATAATGCAGTCATCTACATAACAGAAAAAGGATGCAATATTTATGACAAATTTGCTTCAAACCATCAATTTGTGTATATATTTCATTTTCAAATTTCAAGTATTAATCATATAGTTTTGGAAAGAAATAAATACATATTCGACAGAAATTCCAATATTTTCAATTTTGTCTTTGAAATTTTATATATTTTTGATATTTGTTTTGGTATAAAACTTTTTTTAAATTTTCTTTTAAACGATTAGATAATGGGATGAAAGAAGTTTGAATACTTGAAATAATTGGTCGAAAATATGCGAGGATTTTGCATTTCTGAGAGATCATATATTTTAGGAGGTATAACATTATAAATTTCACACTTTTCTGCATCTGAGGGCAAAATAAAAAGTTGTTCTTTCCAAGATCGAATGAGATGATTATTTTGTTTTTGATGATTTCGTAGAGTCGTGTTAAATTTACTTGTAAGTTGTCTTAATAATTTTTAAATTCTTTAATTCAAGTTATATTTCACGATTTAATATTGCTTTATTTTTGTTTTCTAATTTATTAGTGATATTTGACACAGGTAATTCTTTGTCACTAGATATATTTTGTGCAGAATTGATATTAATTCATTTTATCATAAAAATATCAGGATGGGAACTAAATAACTTCTAGAGATAAATGAAGTACGTACATTAAAATATGACTAAACATTTCAATCTCTAGAAAACACATTATTTATCAGTTTTATACCTTTTATCAAAAATATTGTATGCTGAAACTGCGATATTTTGTAATTTATATCGAGCAGACTAATTCGAGCTCAGTTTGTTCCCCAAAAAGGAAATAAGGATGTTAAAGGATATATCTATCAAGTCGATCAGAGATAAAACATATTTCGCCTTCAACTTAATACCCAACAGACGACTTTGAAACAAGTGCTGATACGTCATTCTTCATAACTCATCGTCTTTGATCGAGGAACCGACAGCACACTAGAAACTCAAAGTAAAGAGAAACTGCGGAATACAACACCAATCTTATCTTAATACGGGGATAAACAAAACCTTGTGGATTGTTGTTGTAATTTATTAATTACCTCTCAAAAAGGTTGCTTGCGATAACATTAATTATTCATTAATTACTTATTTACTATAAGTGGTGATATTCTGAATATTAACAGTTAAATCTACGAGGCGAAATAAAAAAATGTTGTTAATGAATTTCTATCAATCACTTGTGCTATTTCAACTAGTATGTTAAAACAAGTATTGAATCTATTTAGGCATGCCAATTCTACAGTTTTAATTATAATTTTCTACCTTCATTTTACGTACGGTCGGATTTATGAATAAAAATATGAAGTTTTGTACTTGTTATAAATAATCTTAGATATGTTCTTACATTGAATATAATAGTGAAATAATCAATCTATAACCAACTAACTCAACTCTAATCCAAGTAGCAATTAGTATTTTTTTGAATGGCACCCTTGTGTTTGTGCTACTTAGAGTGCAATAAAAATTCTTCAATAGCAATGAGCGCAATTAGCATTCCAATTCTAGATAGTACGTGAATTGGGGTGAAAGTGGAATTTCTCTTTTTCTGGTATAAGTTTGCAGTAGTATGAGTAAGGGTTTTTTAGCCCTGGTCATAGTCCATCATTATTGATGTATTATTTTGGTGCTCTGCTGAGTCTTCTAAAATAGTTGTCGGTTTAGTATGGTTATTTGTAGTCCATAATAACTTCCTAGTGAATTTACGATTTTTCTATAGTTGTAGGTGTTGAGTAAATGATTCGGATTTGTTCATAATATAAAAGTTATGTACATGCATCTTAGATTTGAAGAATCAAATTTGTCATCAAATTTTGAAGTTGCTGTAAAAATAGAAAAATAAAAAAAGACTAAAAATTTTAGAATACCGTGTATATTATAATTTAAAAATTGACAATTACCATAGCAATAATGTATATACGAATTAATTTTAATTAGTAAGTAATTGTTCTATTCATAAGTATTATATTTATTACATTAGAGTTTTGTTATCAATTATATATAGAAGTAATTGAAAATTGTAAGTGTCAACCTTCTCTTTTCGATTTGTTGAAGTTATATTTTCAAATCTACCGTTTGTTTGTGTGCTCTACCACTTTTTTCATTTTTAAGCTGGCAACACTGAACACCAATTTATCTGTTACAAAGAGATCTTGTTTTCAATGGCTATAGTAAAGCATAGATCTTGAAAGAGATTACAAATAAGCTAGGAATGATCTAGGAATGATCCTGTGACGTCTTTTGACCTCAAAACAACAAAGTGATTCACTCACGAGTATTCGCCCTGTCTTCCTGTCTTTTTGCATGCGTCTTATCCATCAGCTTTAGCATAATGCATCTTCTGACTTCTTACAAAAATGAAAACTATATTTAAAGGACAACGTTTTGGTACCATTGTCTGAAACAAGGCCTCACTTATAGAACGGTAATTCAAGAGAACCTCCATTTTTAAATGACTTTGAGGTACAGTTGGAGAAATCTACATTTATGTAGTCACTAAAAATTATATACAAATTATTTCTCTAGTAACAATAAAATACTTATTCTGCCTTATTGTTCTCATGTTCTCATTATGCTAGTGAAAATGGAAATAAACTTCATCGCCGACGTTGATCAATCCTATTTTTCTTTACATGTCCAAACAGCATAACAAAAGAAAAATTTGTAATGAAAGTGCACTACCTCCATAAAGAATATATTCCCTAAGCATCTTCTTTTGTCATCACTACGTATTTGTCAAAGTTGCGTAGAAACGAATACCCGCCGGAGAAAAAGAGAAATATTCAGGTCACAAAGAATTGCTACCTAGGGGCACTACGTCAATATGATGTCTCTTTCTCCGAACGTTATCCTGAAGACAACGCGATGTTCGGTCAGTCATCATTTTAGTTTTTTTGCTTGTCGCATGGGAACGTTCAACTGTGATAGTATGGTAGAAAACAACAAAACTTTAGTGAAAAGAGAAGACTTTAACGCCTATAGGGAGAAGTTCAATATTTTTTGAGCCAAGTATTCAGTGTTATAGGAATCTGCATGGTTTATTTTATCGAAACACCTTGTGTTAATATTATGTTGTTTGTTATTATTATATTGTGTTAATCATATATTAATTATTCTTTTGAAAATGCTCCCAAGGAAGGAGCGAATAGAGGCATTTCTTTCTTCAAGCTTGATTTAATCTGACTTCTTGTTCCAGATTTCAAACACAACTCTAGATTTTTATTTGTTAGTTGAATGCTAATTTTATTAACAGGGTTGCTAATTTAGTTTTGATATAGAGAGATAAAATCAATATTTATAATCGGATATTGATTGATTGATTGAATCAATTATAGAAGCTTTTTTTTCGATTCCGATAGAGATACCTCCAAAACATGTAATTTGAACGCATCAATCGCTTCTTCAAGTATAGAAAAACGTTGGCCTGGCAATTTATTTTTGATCTGCGGAAATTGTTGGGTGCCAAACAAGGATTGTAGGGCAGATGACCCATCAATTCGATATTTTGATTGTTCAAAAACGTTTTTGTTTGATCTGATGTGTGAGAGCTCGCATTGTCGAGGTGGGGAATCATTCCTCTTCTGCAATTGGTATCCCCGATTTTACCGGCACCAGAGAAATTTCGTGTCATTGAACTAAAGTATTTCACTTTATTAGTTTCTCGTAGTTTCTTCGGCAGTCAAAATAGGTTTCAAACGTCTAGATATATTTTGCACATTTCAGGGAAAATATGCCGCACATATTTTTTTCACTTAGAAAATTTGAGGAGGTGAATTTAATTTGAAACAAACAATTTCACATCTACTTGTTTATTTATTATTGATCACAGCGAACATGATTAATTTTTGATATATCTGTTATGATTAATTAAAATTTCAAGTTATGTGTATTTAGAAATTATTGCCAACGGCCAATCAATTATTGACGTTCCTCAAAAGCCTCTAAGTTATAATTGAATATAGTCTCTATAATTACGAGATGCTGACTAGAGCCCTTTTAGCAATACGAATAAATTAGCCTAATTTTGATAGAAGCGACTTTTGAAAAAGTGAAAGACAGATATTCCCTGAAAGCTGCCTTTAATCAAGGCTGGACAAGGTAATTCCATTGAGAAATTATAAAGATGTCTCTTTTACAAAGTAAGAAAATATCATTACATTGCGTCTTTTACATTATACGGTTTAGCTAATTTAATATCATCTTGGTTTGTTATAAGCGGAGACGACACTCAAAAAAGGGTATCTGGTATTGATGAAAGTTATGAAGTCATTGAGAAGAAAATTATTCAATAAAAAGATGTTGCAATAAACATATATTGAATATTTTCTATAAGAAGAAGTTTTTTACAATTTCTTGTTTTGTTAATACATTAACTGCAGACAATAAAGAAATGCTTGTTACATTCGCGGACTAATTTCTCACGTTCCAAAATAACAGCAAATTATTTTGAATACCAATTCTACTTCACACAAATATTGGCTTGTAATATGAAACTAAGGAATCTGTAATAAAATCCCTTTTGTGGAGGGTGTAGATTAATTTAAATAATTATATTTGAAACATGAAACAGAACACTTAAAAACGGATGAATCAAGGAAATACTTTTAAAACTATTTAATATTCATGCAGACAACTCCGTAGGGTCTTGTTCATTTTTGTCCAATAAACTGGATTCAGAAAGGATTTGGACAGAATCTCCAACGTAATATAAGTTCATCTAGGAGCACAGAAGTAGCCTGATGATTTTATTGCGGGGTTTAAAACAGCGATACATTTTATATGTAATATAAATAGCAAAGAATAAATATAATATTGGGAGCAAATATAATCAAAATATTTAGGAAGGGAAAAAGATGACAATTTTTTTCTATGGCAATTACATATTTAAGTTTAAAGATCTCAAAATATGTGAATATGAAGTAAATTAGACTGAACTAAACTGAGAAAACCTATGTGAACAAATGAACGGGTTATTATACACCGAGGACGTTACATTTCTAGTGAGCGCATTCATTACGTTTCATTACGAGTTTATGCAAATTCTGTCCATTATATATTTTAATAAATTAATCTGTTAAAAAAATAATAAATTGAGCGTTCTATATATTTTTAAGTTACTTAATCAAGTTTCTTTGATTTGTGAGAGAGGAATCGACGTTTTGTCATTAGATAAATCCTCTCTATATTCCGTATCTGCTCTGACTCTGGTCCTAATTCAGTTATATCGGTCCAAGACCGCATCAGAATGTGATAGAGGACGCTGGGAGGAAATTTACGTATGGGCCCGATGCAATCGTTACATTTACATAATCCTCACAGCAGACCGTTCGTTGACCATCATGGAAATTTCTGTTTATTTATTACCCAGAAAGCTGGCTACATCTGCATGTTTTACCACGCCGAAAAGATTCATTCGTAAATCTCTATACTGAACCGTTAGAACTGATTGAATCGTTTTTACAATTTCATAACTCAATTTGGTTGGTCCAATTTATGGAGCTAGGGCTGATTTTAAAATTAGTAAAGTGAAGTCTATTCCTGTTTTATATATATATATATATATATATATATATATATATATATATATATATATATATGTATATATATTTTTTTGCAACACGAGCTAGCTAAAATACGAGTATTAGACTTTTCTCTGCAGTGAAATTTCAAAATTGAAATTTGCAATACAAAACAAAGTGAGAGATGAATTTTCTTTTCATCAAAAAATTCTAAGCTACGGCTTATTTTAGTTACTATTTACTATCAATGTTGAACTTCCGAATCAAATAAAAAACATATTTGTAAACTAAAAGATGATGTGAAAGCTATTTTAACTGGTTTATAATGAATTTTATAAACTGTATAAACAACCAAATAATTGGATATAATTGTTATTCATATAAATATTGAATCTGTTAATCATTAAGACTTTTTGAATTCAAGCAATTCAGTTATATTCAAAATTCAAGAATAATAAAGAAACCTTGTTCAATATGCAAGGTTTCATTTATTATCGGATTAATTTTTCGTAGTGTCCTCGTAGAATGGCACACGGACTCGATGCTTTCTAAATTCATCCTAATTTTCACCCGCTAGCAAATTTGGAATACTACATTTTCTACTCGGTGAACTTGTCCAAAATCGGAACTTTGGAAATTGAATTATTTTTTTGTCTGCTTTAGTTCTTGCTTCGTCAAATTTCATTGTTTTACTGTGACCAACCATATTGTCGAAAATTTCTTCCGCTGCGAAAAATACCTGTGAAAAAGTTCTATCTCTGTAATTTCCAATTAGAAAATAATCTGAGAATTTGTTTTTAAAAATGTTCAGTAAAATACTCAATAAATCACAACAATCGCATGGTTTTTTAATACGAATCTCATGGCCAGCATGAAAAGACTGTTATTTACAAATTTTCAAGAATAATCAATAAGAGAATAACAAAAAGATTTGGCAGCTAATAGGAAAACTCCACCTGTTATATTGAAATAATTGCTACGAACTATTTCGGAACTGATTCAAATTGACAACCTTGAACGAAGCTGAAATGTCAAAACGTCATTCCCACATCAAGATAATGGGTAATAAAAGAACTTCTCCTTATCAATCTAAATTCAATCAGAAAGTAGTTAGATACCTTCCTTCGTTTTCGAGAAATCGAGCTAACGAATCTCCAAGATCATCTTTTGAGTCCATTAACAGCAACATACGCAGAACTCAAGATGGAGGTGGAGAGGATATTCGCGAGGAATTTAGAAGGAAGATTGAAAGGTTGGGAAGACACAACGATGATTCAACACAATGAACATTGATTTGAATAAAAAATTGACTTGTAGATAGCTATTATTTTGTATGTGTTTGGTAATAAAGTTAATAAATGCTGATGATACGTTGAAAGTTTTATTTGGTTCACCAAGTCTTCTATAATATAGAAATTTCAGAATAGAAAGTGTTTGTTGACGCAATTGAGTTATTAAATGAGATTGTATAAGTTTACAAATTTCATAATTCCTCATTTCTGAATTTCAAAACAATGCCTTTAGTAGATTATAGTTTGAAAGAAATAAAAAACACGCTTTCAAAAATAATAAAACTAAAAAGTGAAAATTGTTCTCGGCATAAAAATAGAATTACTGAGAAAATTAAAGGTCATAGAAAGCACCCTACGCTTTTTTATTAGTTACAATAATTTTTTCTCTTTTTAGTATAAATAACAACGTGTTTCGCAGTGTCTTTTTTTGCTTTTCAGCTCAATTTGCTTCTCTAAGCCCGTATTTAATATGTACAGATGTGTTGATGATTGCATCGTGATTTTGTAAGTTTGGAACTGCGCGCTTACGTAATTCACCCACTAGCTCTATCTTTCTTACTTTCATACAAAGGATACAAACGGAAATATATGAATCCTGGCGAATCTAATCAGGATAATTAGATATTACGATCGGATTATTGCATTGTCATGAGTCTTTGATAAGTGTGCGAAGTTTAAATTAATACTGATCGTTCAAGGTAATGCAAAATCGAGGTGAAAAAGTCGGTTATAAACCTACAAACATACAAATGGTGCTAAAAATTGTTTCCATACACACTATATCTCTTCCTACTTTCTCAATTTATTTATACAAGTGTCTTACTTCCTTATCAAATTTATTACATAAACATACTAATTCATTTAAACACACCGTTTACTCGTCTATCCTGATGTGATCGGAATGGCATCAGATTATTTACTAACTAGTAACTAATGAAAAAGCAACTATTCATATGAAAAAATATTCTTGATATTTGATTCTAGAATTTAGAAAAATGAAAAGGCCTACCTAGAAACCGATTCTATGAAAACAATATCAACAAATCGCCGCCGTATACACAAACATGAAAATAGCCTTTCTGAAAATTTTCCGCAGCCCCCAAACTAGATTTTTTTAACAAGGCTTCTAGGTCCATTTTCTGAACAAGCTCGTAACACTATTATCGGATTATTATACAGGAGAATATAATATATAATCACATCTTTAGTTATTGAAAAATCGATAAATAGGAAATTAAGATAGAAACATTCAATTATTGGTAAATGAAAATTGGATAGTCATATTTCTTTCTATAATTCAAATAATCAAATGTTCCATTCGAATGTAGCACCAACAACTTTATAACTTGTCTTGTGCACAATGTGCCACTGCTTATTATAGTCGCATTTGAACTTTCGACCCTCTGGCACATCTAAAAATGTCTAGATTACTTTCCAGCGTAGTTATATTTTAGTAACGGAAGCAGGACGAAGTATATAACTGGACATTTCAAGATAATACGATCATATACATTCATAGTCATATTTAGCGGATTATTGGAGCTGGAGTATGCAAATTTCGTTATATCTTCTAAGTAGATAACATTCGCTGTAAAAATAAGCTCAGTTTTTAATTTCATACAATGTATATTAATTTTAATTAGATCATAATATTCTTAAAAAAATGTTGACATTAAAAATGGATATTCTCTTGTATGCCATAATCCTGAATCTCGTGATTATTTAAAAGATATTTAGAATTATCACTACCGTCACGAACTCGTCCACAACACAAGATTTGAAGCCGGTCCTGTCTGGTTATAAAGGAAATCTGGAATTTGACGAATTTGCTGCGAGTTGTTTATGTTGTTTTTTCTAACTAATTTCTAGGAACGCCCCTTCATTTATTTGTTTTGTTTGTTCATTTTCTAGAATTTTCACTAAAAAAAGGAGTTTATTTAGTGTTTAGAGTTAGTTAGTTCATAATAAATAGTCATAGCGAAGGGAACAAATAGAAATTTCACCGAAGAAATAAAATAAATTATATAAGTTAGGTAAGTAAAGGTTATTGTAAGTGTTTGAATGAATTGAGTCAGTAAAAGAGTTCATAAATTATAAAAAGTCTAGAAGTAGTATAAATAAATTCGAAAAACATTACTTTGGTGTCAGGTGTGGGAACTTAACCACTATACGATCACGGCCTATGTCGTGGACGAGTTCGTTATACTATACTACGGATATAGAATTTTCATTAGATAAGGGACAAAATTTAGAAAATACCGACCCCAGTCTCCTATATTTTCACCTTGTCATTATTATTTCAGCCATTACACTTCCACTGAACGATCCAGCTCTGCTATTTTTTATTAAGTCTTCAGAATTCTCGCTAGGCGGTGTAAAAAAAAACTAGCGGCTCCTACTCGCCTACATTTTACTTCAGGTATCATCATTTGAGCAATCTAGAACCCACTGATGGATAAAGGACACTCGGAGAGGACGGTCTAGCCTATTGAGCCTCTCACAAATATACATACGTGGACGTGTAGGATATAAATTATTGCCAATATTGGGAGATATACTCCTGGCTTATTGATGATAATAAACAAAAACTAAATTAGCAGAATAATATAAAAATTGAAATAAATGAAGTTGCACATAAATTCATTGTAAGAAATATATCCGTTAGCTTTTTTTAAACTAAATGAAAGTGGGAGGATGCAACTTATGAAATTTCATTCGTATTTGCGGTGTAGTTTGGCTCCATTATACTATTGTAATTCTATTCTTCTCATTTCCAATATTTTATCTCAGCTGTAAAAATATCAAATTCAAATTAATTGAAGCTAAAAATCAGTCCTATATTTATTTTCCGAAATGGACACCTATAAGATTCGAGTAGTGATTCTGGTCCGATATGAAATCAGCCAGGTCATTGCTTTCTGTTATCCTGGCATGTACTCCATTATAAATGCCAGCGTTATTGGCACAACTCATAAGTTTGGTTATAATATTGTCCACATCTTAACTATTGACCTTAACTTTTCCCATAATATGTTAACAAATGCACTCTCCCGATCTTCAAGCACTCTACGTTGGGCTGATTGAGAAAAACTATATACCTAGTGAACGTTATAGAAGCTCAAATTGGTTATTTGCAACAAATTATGTCTATGGATATCAAAGAAGTTTGCTGTCTTCTAAATTGAGCAGCCGGGGTGTGAGTACCAGCTTGCCTCTCCTTAGATCCGGGGTTGATACATTCAACAATATCTATTTGAGGTTTTTACCATCAATTATTTGGGAAAAATGTTAATTGTGCTGATAAACATGGATTTTTTTGTAGATATTCTTCATCTAAATGGTTGAATAATGCCTTCTTACCAACATGGAATTGATTAGATCATAATAGCAAGCTTGACAGATCATATGTTAATCATAGATACCATAACATATATACTTCAGATAATACATATTTTATATGTATGTAACAGCTATTCTCTTAAAATAAATTTAGAGCATTACGAAGATTTCTGAATTGAAGCGATTGTATCAATACTTTTCGTTTATACAAACAAGTTTTATTCTCCTTATTTTTTTTTGTTTTTTATATAATTCCTTCTACAGCAATTAAATTTTATTGCTGTGGTATATTTGTTCATTTATGATGGCATTAACACAATTCCTTTTCTATTATACATCTTCCATTTTTTTGTTTGTTTACAATGCTCTTTTCAAAGTTTTTCTATTCTATTGTATAAAACACATTGTAATGCTGTGGCTCATTTCTATTGTATGGGTATTAAACGTCCTTTTCATGTTAATTGCTTTAAATAAATGTTTCCTTCGACATGCTACAAAATGGCATCGTTTCAATAAAAAAACCTGCTCCTGAGACGCCCTTATATTTCTTATCAAAATATACGATAACGAAATCTGATATTTAGATTTAAAATAGGAAGACAAGGAATTTTAATTTTATATCCTTTCTTCGATGTTCTAAAAAAAATTATTTTATAATTCCCCTGAATGAATGGCCTGTAATGAATTCCGTTTTTTTCATTCACTTTTATTTACAATTCGAAATGCGTTTTTCAGTTCATATGAATTATGAAATCAGTTTGGTCGAGTTAGTAAAACTGTACCGTAACTAGCCCAAAACACAAGGAAAAAAATATACAAAATTTGAGTAAATTCGTCTTTCTTCATCTTAACATTCAATTTTTGAAATCTATGAGAATCCTTCTTGATTCATGAAATATCAGCATTTCCAGTAATGATGTTATGCTATAGAAATTTTAGTAGTTTATGATCTATAGAATATTTTAAAATACTTGATTTGTTTATTAATGGCATAATGAGTCTGTTTTGGTAAAGGAGATTGCAAAAGGTAACATTTCGGTTTTTATTTCTTACGACTAACGCCAGTTTTGAATTGGTTTGCTCCATTTTGGTAGGGAAATCTTGTCTTGGATGATCAACTATTTTTTTAACAATCAGAATATTTTTTACATTCTATGGGTTAATTTTCTTGCGAGTGTTAGATAATCTAACATCTATAATGTCTTGGTGAGGCTTACATCCACTGTTGCAGCCTCTTATACCTCATATTAGGTCTATTGGCCAACTTTTTTTCAGTATTTTCCCGTTTCGTGGCGTTAACAACTCCTCTAGTAGAGGATCTGGGAGGGTTTCTATAGGTTTGTGATATTTGATGATCTTCTCTTGGATAACTTCTTGTACAATGGGCATTCCCAGGTCAACGTGAATGGTGTGTTTTGTTACATACCATGGAGCATCTACTAATTGACGGAGTATTTTAGATTGGGATTACTGAATAATATTTGCATTAGATTTGGAAGCGCAACACCACAGCTCTATTCCATATGTCCATATAGGCTTGATAACAGATTTGTTGATAAGGATTCCTAAATATTTGGCACTATATGCTTGTGGTATTTCCGTATTGTTTAACTTAACTAGAGGACATGTACCCTTACGTAGCGTGACTGTTACATTTATTGATTTGGTCTCATTAACTTTTATTCTCCATTTTTGTAGCCACTCTTGTAATTGGTCAAAATGAGCCTGGATATTTTTTGCCGCTGTTTGTGGTTCTTGATCAGTAGAGAGGATGACTGTGTCGTCAGCAAAAGTTCCTATTGTTGTATACTGTTTGTCTAGTATATCTGATGTATACAGTGTGTAAAATAGCGGGCCTAGTACGCTACCCTGTGGCACCCCTGCGGCTATAGTAAAAGTTTCGGACTTTTCCTCATTAACTTTTGTTTGGAAGTTTCTGTTGGTTAAGTAAGATTTCAGAAGTGGGTAGTAGTTTGAGGGAAGAGTTCTTTCAATTTTTTATAGCAGTCCTTGATGCCACACTCTGTCAAAAGCCTGTCCGATATTAAGGAAAACAGCGGAGCCGTATTCTTTGTTTTCCAGAGTTTGTTGGATGTTTTTGTCGGAATCCAAATTGATGGCAGAGGATCCAATCCTATGGAGGTAAATCATTGATGCATTCACCTTAGAACTTGTTTCATCAGATTATCATTTTTTCTGGTCTCTGTAAAATACTTGTTGCTTTAAAGTAGTCTCGTGAAATAATAAATTGGTTCAGTTACTTGCTCAGCACCTTCAGAATTTTCACAACATGGCTAATAAGGGAAATTTAAACGTTTTAGATGAAATGTGTATAAATGAGTTCTATTCGTACGCATACTGCCGGTCCTGTCAACCCACTCGACAAAAAGTCAGGAAAAGGACAGAAAAAAGGACAATTGTAATTCTACATGCAAAAAGGGCATTAATAACGACGCGCCGACCATTACCGCACTCTATATGTGCCCTATGTGGATTTTCAAAGAGAAGTGATTAATACGTTGGATGCTTGCTGCACCAAAAAGGGATTTCTTCGATGAGAAATATTTACGGGCTTAATTGGAAACACATGAAAAGACCCTTTTCCGACAAATAATCTATCTCTTGAAGCCCTTTTCACTTTGTTGTGTTTACGTTTCTACACTCTTTACAAATCATATTCAAAAAACTATAACGTAGATGGATAGCTTGACATATGTAAGTGTGCATAGCTCAAAATGTAAATTTTCAATTTGAGCAGGTTTAAATCTTTTTTCGCCATGTGACTGGATAAAAATGTAATTTATTCATATCCACTAGACAGAATTAATAGGTATATAATACAAACCTTCAAGAAATTAATTCGAAAGCGACTTATTCATTACAACTACGACTTCTTTTCGAAGATCCCTGAAATTAATTGTTGTTTCAACGATACAAACATACAAAGTTGTTTGGGTACTTTTCTTAGTGTATTAATTTAGAATTTACACCTAAAGGAAATGGCACTTTCTCCGGATCCAATCCACGTATCCATTATCGCTTGTTTACGCATGACTTGAAGAACTAATCATAATACAAATTTGTAATTGAAAACCTGCATGCTTAGAGGAACTTATTCATGGTTATATTATTTTGTCATGTGATATATCTGTCGTGTTTAGATTATTCTAAACAGGGAATATTATATCTGTAAACCTAAACAACAAGTTGCAATAATTGACGTTGAAAGATGATCTCATCTATATCCCTAAACATGTACTTGCTACGGAATATTGGAAGGAAGTAGTACATGAACGTCTCTTTTGACGAATAAAGGGGTATAAATGAACCAGAGTACAAATATTTGAGTAATATAATGAGAAAATATAATAAGAAATAAGTAATGGATATTATCATGAAAAAGCCGACAAGTGAAAGGACCAAGAATCACATTAAACTAGCTCAACATATATTAGCAAATAAGGTAAAATATTTTGAAAACCATTAATAAGAAAAAGAGAAATTCGACTATTAAAATTAGGAAGGAGTCATACTATTTGACCTGGTTATTAGAAATCAAACAAAAAAATGAATGAAATAGTTCTAAATTAACAAGAAATGAAGATTAATTAGTTACTATTCAAGTTAAATCGAAAATCTGAACAAAACTTAGCCAAGTCGACTTGGGCTGATGATAGGAAACCTACAATACTTATTCGTAAGTTGAGATGCATTAGTTACTATTTAAGTTCAATAAGCAAAGACGACTTTCGAAGAGAAAAAACAAATTATGAATAAAGGAGTTCACCATACCTATAGAAGTGATGGAAAGATAGAAATATCCATTTGCAAGGAGTTGTAATTTAAGTATTGAATGCAGGAAACTTTAAAAAATGAATGAAATCAAAAATATGAATACATATTACTTTGGTAAAAAATAGTCGACACGTCTTTGGTGTCATTGGAGTTTAACTAAATTTCCAAGTTTGCAGATTTTGCTTGCGCCAATGATGATGGATACGCTAAGCATAACACCATTTCCTTATAGACTGCTTTCGGAGACACGAGTAAATATCGTCTTGGTTTGCTTATACGCCGTTAGTAAATATTGATAGCTCATAATATAACTTCCTTCCCTGCAGTATGCAATGCAATTTCTATCCATTTTCGAGAAACGGAGGAGCCGCTTTAAACCCCATATAATGTGAGTGACGAGCGGGTTGTTGCTTCTGACGGATTCTCCTTTCGACATATTTCTTTATTATGTGGAAATAAATTGGATACCATCGATTTTTGTCTTGGTTTATTTGGTGATTGAAACAGGCGATCAAGCTCGATATTACGTCGCGAGAAAAATAAGAAATTGACGCCTTTTTCAACGTTTACATACTTCAGAAGAGATCCGTTTGACAAATAATAAATTGTACCATGTTAATTATTTTTCAATGAGATCTTCACGGTAAGGGAATTATTCATTAGGTACATTTATTACTAATTATAATTACTTTTAAGCTTGCGTTTCAGATAAACAAACTAATAATGAGTTTTTTGAATATGCACTTTGTTATTAGAAATTAAAGCTCAAAATAAGTTAACATAGATGATTTATATACTACAATAATGACTTATCATCATAATTTAAGTATTCTATTAAATAAAAAATTAAATACATAATTAACTTGACAGTAATCTTAATATTCATTATATAATAGCTTCCCATATGCACCAACTACATTGTTGACTAACCACCAGTAGCTGTCCTTATTTTTAAAATTTTTATCCATAATATAAGTATTTTCGAAATTTTACAATTTGAAACAGCTCTTACGGGTCGTCCCAAATCCGTCCTCAAGTTCAGACGATGGTCTCTAGAAAGTAGATAAATATATGCAGTGGAATAACTCCTGGCGATAATATGAAATAGCGTGGAAATGGTATTTTAAGAGAGTTGCAATTCATTGTCTTTGCTGAAGATAGGAAATTATTAAATGAATAACCTCTTCCATCAATTTTTAATATTATTGAATATATTTTTCAAGTGACCGACTATAAATGTAGACTCCATATTTTACAACCAAATTATATTAAGTACACTCATGTGACACATTCAACTACTGACTAACTTCTTAATTAAGGACTTTTTACATCGAGACCTTCAATTTAATATATAGATCGCGTAATATTTTACACTATTTAATTCATACTGAAACGCGTTTCCAAAATAATTTAAGAAAAAGTATCCTAATCAATTAATTTGGTTATTCTATTTATACATTTGTTTGACTGCCTATCGTATTTGAAGTTTTCTGTTTTGTAATGTTTGTCATACACGCGTATATAGTGAATGATCTATATTTTTGATATCAATATTATATGAGTAACATTAAATCTAAATTTTCAAGTATAAAATTGAAAGACATCATTTTTATTCACGACAAATTGTTATTTCTTGGCTGTTGGATCAATGTTTATCTTGTTTGTTGATTCTTAATACTTGCCTAACGGCACTAGCACAAACAAGCCCACTTTTAACTCGAAACCGTTAACTTGAAACTGGATGTATCGATTGACCGATTTGATCGCAAAGTGTTTTGACGAGATATTTATCTAGCGAGAGAAGCAGCAGTAAGCACCAGCGGGTGGTATCGTGCCTGTGAAACCGCATAAATAGGCAAAGAGTAGGATGAAATCGACGTACAGTAGCGTAGGTTCTTCAACCGAATAGAAGGGAATATTAATTTTCTTATGAACCTTTAATGAAGTGAAGTAAATATGTATAAACAAAAGCTTATTATCATAATGATTACGCGTTTTTCCCAAGTATATGAGCTACCTTCAAAATTACGTTGAAATATTGTTATTGCTGTAATTGTTTCGGTGCAAATGCTGATCTTCATCTATTTTGCTACCATCATTTGTATCTAATTTTACAGCACTTTCATCTGTTTGCTATAGCGTAGAGAGTAAAGAGAGTAAAGGTCTGGTAATTTTCACCAATCGCCTAAACTTGGATGCAATAACCAGACCATATTCTGTGATAAAAATATCTCATTGTTACTCAAGCAATCAGAAGATATCCAACTATGGTTATTATATCGCAGAAATAACAAGATTCACAGTACAAATTGATACAAAAATCTGAAATCTTTAATTTAATATTGTAATCGAAGATTCCATTATCCAAAAATGATTTTATTTTTACGTGGTTTTCATTTTACATATACATTATCATGTTATCTATTGTGTCAAGCTTTTTTCGCACCGCCCCTGTTAAAGTTTGCGAATACTGAAGAGTACTGCAAAGTCGAGAAAGGTGGGTAGATAAATATTGGGAAAAAGAGCAGATTATTTTCATCTTCCTATTTACATTTCATGATAAAAAACCCACCTGCTGGAATAATTTCTACTCGGAAGGTATTTCCGAGAAAAATATTTATTCGTTGTCTGAGCGCTTTGAAAGAAAGCTTTTACGCAGCAAGACACAAGTAACAACAGATAATTTTAAGTGTATTGATAGATCGTCTTGAGAAAATGAATCGACAGTGAAATTATATTTTTCTTGTGTACATTTAAATAGTAGTGTTCGATATTTTATTCATATCCATTTACGGGATGTTATAAAAGATTAACATGAAAACATACATACAGGAAATTGGATTCAATTTCGTGTAAATAATTTTATAAGATGTACATTGCAATCGATATTATTTTTGGCTCATTAAATAGATTCAGTCATATTCGTATTATATAATTAGTTCTGTTGCTAAGAATTCTATTTAATGAAAATACACATAAATTCCAAGTTTAACTAATAAATTTCTGATTTAATGAAGAAAATGTATTTTCGCTGGAGGAAAAATATAGAGAACAGATGGAATATGGAAAAAAATTACAATAGAGGTAGTTAGTTGTAATTTTTGCTAGAAATTTTATTTGTATATCATATCTCTGAAAGTCATAATATCTGTGATTTTACGTATTGGATGTATTATGAATGAATAATATTGAATTGTGAGCAACACAAATTTATTTTCCGTGCCATTATTAAAAAAATATTAAAGAATTATAGAAGTTTGCTTCATAAAACTACTGAATCGCAATTAATGTCAGTCACCAAAACAAGCAGATGATGACAACTCCAAAAAAGTTACAAATTTGATAAATGCTGCTGTTTTCATAAATAAATAAAACACAGAGGAATGTGTGGTACGAATTGGAAACTTAAATGGTGTAAATGGGAACTATATAAGGCTATTAAATAATATACAAAGGTTAGCTTGCATATGGGAACCATAAGAACTCTTAGTTTTCCTCAATCTACCATCTCTAGAAAATCTAGTAAAAATTGAGGCTGTAATGCATATTATCATCAGGACATAAGCAAGATCTACGTGCCAGATTATCGGAAACTGGTCGCTGAGGTAAGAGCGGACAATTTGATGGATTAAACTATTCATGTAACATTCAAGGTAGCCTGAGTACAGAGGCAACGTGAGCCTTGCTAAGCTGTTAAAAAATCAATAACTAAAACGGTTGATGAGGGGTTGTAAGCTCGATAAATATCTAAAATTGATAAAGTTGACAAATAAGAGAGAAAGAAATGCTTTATTGTCAA
Source organism: Diorhabda carinulata (assembly GCF_026250575.1). Classification (NCBI taxonomy): domain Eukaryota; kingdom Metazoa; phylum Arthropoda; class Insecta; order Coleoptera; family Chrysomelidae; genus Diorhabda; species Diorhabda carinulata. Next base: position 38,962,726 of record NC_079460.1, on the reverse strand, counting down.
AAAATTGTTACAATTTGTGAACAAAAGCTTGTAAAAACTAAAAAACAGACATAAAAATAACTAAATTTAGATACAAATAAAATTAATTTCAATATACAGAAGAAACCACACTAAGTAACAATATTATTGATAATACTAATAGGTAACAATTTGTATATAAGTCCTTAGCAAAAATTAAACCAGTATGCAGCATGCTCGGCATTAAATATTATTATTAGAATAGAAGTCGTTTATAGAGTAGAAGGCACTTTCCACTAAATATGCCCTCAAATTATTGTGGAATACAGGAAAAGATGATATCGATTTTATTTCAATTGGCAAGTGATTGTGCATTTCTTTTGTACTGTAAAATATTGAGCTCTTAACTAATTCTGAACGTGAAGTAGATAGGTGAAGGTGCAACGATCTTTCTGATATTGGAGAAGCGTCCTTACGAATTCGGCAAACGGATTACAAATATGAATAAGGAAGGAAGAGTCAGAATTTTGAATCTTTTAAAGTCCCTGCAGTGCTATTTAGTCCAAATAAATATTTAACAGCTCTTTTTTGTAGTTTGATTTAGATTCGTTCATATTGAATCGCACCACACGTACCCCAGAAGAGAAGGGCATTTTGGAGAGGCAGAAGGACTGTTAAGGAGGTGGTTGAAAATTAATCTCAGCGTAAAGCAGAAGGGACTAATTTTTTAGATAAGATGGCAATATGTAACTCCCATTTCAAGGAATTGACCACAAAAAGCGCTAAGAACTTTACAGATTCAACGACGTCAATGGTGGTATTATTTAATAAAAAGGCTGCAATGTGTTTTTATATGATAAAACTTTGGTTTTAAAAACGTTGAGACAGAGAAAATTAGAATCGCACCATGATTTAAGGGTTATTAGGTCACTAGATATGGTCCTATGAAGTGCCGTGTGATCAGGGTTGCTCCAAGAGAAACTAGTGTCGTCTGCAAATAGACATATCCTACCACTGATGTCTAGGTTTGCGATGTCGTTTATAAATAGAAGAAACAAAATAGGGCCTAGTACTGAGCCTTGGGCCACTCCACATTCTATTGTCTTGCAATAAGACATTGTATCAACCCTTACAAGCTGACTTCTGTTGGTAAGGTATGACTTAAACCATGCGAGAGGTGTTCCCCTGAAACCGTAGTACTGCAATTTTCTAAATAAAATATTATGATTAACACAATCAAAAGCCTTAGAAAAATCACAAAAAGTTGTTGCAGTGGAGTGATGGCTGTTTAGGGTAGAGTACACATTATAAAGGAAATGATACAGAAATGATAAAAGCCTCTTTTTGACCAATCTTTCCATGATCTTAGATAATGTGGGAAGGAGTGCAATTGGGCGGTAATTCGAAGCTTGATTTTTATCTCCTCCTTTATGCAGAGATATAATTATAGGCGTCTTAAGGCAATTGGGAAAAGTGTCATTAAAATGAAACGTTAATTGAAGTGGTAAAGTGATTTAATGTGCAATCGGGCAGACTAGAAATAATTTTTAATGTAAGTCCGTCAGTTCCAGATGAGTATTTATTTATGATGTCGATGTGAAACTTGGTGTCGATCAAACGTGTGGTTTGTATTAGACTGACAGGCTTGAAAATATCTATATATCTATATTCTGTTATAGTTATGCTATTAAATAACCCAACCTAATCTAACCATTGTATAGTTTGATTTGATGGAAGTATTTGTCAATTATTATTCCCATGAAATTATTTTGACTCACTCACTTCCTTGCACAGTTGTTACTAGTTCTAATCATGTCCACCAATGGAAAATAATATTACTGTGAAAAACTATGGAAACAAATGAACTACAATTGCAAACAAAATTTAGTGATGCTTCATATTTGTTCTATGACAGTAGATTTCCAACGAATAATATATGTAATGTCCACAGTAAAGCAGAGTATTATGGTCCAATGCGAATTAAAAGACTTGGTATGCGAAATATATCAACCAACGTGAATTGTGGTTGAAATAAAATCGATTGTATTTGAATGAGGGTAGAGCACTGATATTTTATTCGTTTTATATAATAACATTCGCAATAAATGATCCCTTCTATCCAAATCAGCATTTTTTATTGCTGTCAACAGAATTTTACATTTATGATAGTGACAGGTTTTTTGTGGATAGAACGTGCATAGAAAATAAAATTTAGAATTGCTTACTTCACTTATATGAAATGGCATGAATACGCTACACCATTATTTTCGAACAAATTTTTATTTCATTCAAGTTCGTTCAGTGAAATATAATTGGTAGGTATCATATATTTTCATTTAGATGGGAGATAAGAGCACACATTTAGAAACTACCGTTGGGTTTTCTTTACTTAACCATTTGCTTGAAATGTCTCATTGAATATTTAATAAGTGCTCAAGAATAGAGATGGAACAAAACAGTTTATGATATCGATATTCAATGTTATAATAAGAGGAAGGTACATGTTTTACAAAAGTGCTATAAAGTTTGAGAGTGTATTGAATTGAAACAATTAATATGGAGAATTAAAAAATGATATTTGGTATTGTTGATTATATCGATACAAAATGTTTATCAGAATTGGAAGTTGAATATTTAAGTTTACCGGACAACCCAATAATTCAAAACATACATAATATCTAGCAAATTCTCTTCACGTATTTTTATTCCATCGCACACTAGAAACGAAACAGTTGATCTCCACGCCAAAGAAGCCCTTCAGAAATCCTAGTCCATCTTGAAAATTATTCTAGATTTAACTTCAACAACCTAATTCAAGATCCTTGTCCCGATCTACGGACCAACAATTATGACAGCGTTACACTATATCCATCCTCATACTCACCTTTTCCTGAATTTTGTGAGTAGAAGAGAACTATGATAACAGAGAAACGTCGTATAAGCTATTTCAATTTTATATACGGTTATCGTACTGATGGCAGTACCCCATCACATACTGATAATTTGAACTAAACCTAACTTCAAGAGAGTTGCTGAGCTCTTTAAATGTACCACAAAATAAATGAAATTAAATATACTCTTGTTGATAAATGCGGAGATACAAAATTATCAAAAATTCACCATAATAAAGCAATTTCAGTTCGATAATATATTATGTGAACGATTTAATACCAAATATCGACAAACGATTTCGTTTGTTTCAAATATCAAATTACTTTTTCCACTCGCTTTAGGATTCAAAATAGGCAACCACTTGGAATGGAAAAACAAGCTATTAGGCCGGTATTCATAACGTTTGTATTTGGAATTATTATAACGTTATCCCAATAAATCATTTTTTATTACATCTCGATAATCTTTATTTTTACTCGTCATTATCAATATTAAGGATTGTTATCTATTTCTATATAATATTACAGTGTTTTTTGAAAAAATTTAAGTACTTTAATGATAATGTCATTCGGCTTGTTGATTTGTAACCAAAATATTTGTTCTGAACATTTTGTTTACGCAAACACTGCACCAACACACACAATTACACTGTATGACACGCGTTTCGATTTCAGAGTCTGAAGGTGGACTGTGTAATTGTTAGTGTTGTTGTACTGATAGTGTCAACAGTGTGTTCAGTATGAATGTCATCAATGGTTTCAAACACTCCAACTTTAAATATTTCTTGGCTTCATTTATTCATTTTTTGATTCATTGTTATTGGTAAATATTTTTTCTTGAGTCTCTTAACGCGCGTCAGCAGTGTAATTGTGAGTGTTGGTGTACTGATAGTGTCAACAGTGTGTTCAGTATGAATGTCATCAATGGTTTCAAACACTCCAACTTCAAATATTTGTTGGCTTCATTCATTCATTTTTTGATTCATTGTTATTGGTAAATATTTTTTCTTGAGTCTCTTAACGCGCGTCAGACAGTGTAATTGTGAGTGTTGTTGTACTGATAGTGTCAACAGTGTGTTCAGTATGAATGTCATCAATGGTTTGAAACACTCCAACTTTAAATATTTCTTGGCTTCATTTATTCATTTTTTGATTCATTGTTATTGTAAATATTTTTTCTTGAGTCTCTTAACGCGCGTCAGACAGTGTAATTGTGAGTGTTGGTGTACTGATAGTGTCAACAGTGTGTTCAGTATGAATGTCATCAATGGTTTCCAACACTCCAACTTTAAATATTTCTTGGCTTCATTTATTCATTTTTTGATTCATTGTTATTGGTAAATATTTTTTCTTGAGTCTCTTAACGCGCGTCAGCAGTGTAATTGTGAGTGTTGGTGTACTGATAGTGTCAACAGTGTGTTCAGTATGAATGTCATCAATGGTTTCAAACACTCCAACTTCAAATATTTGTTGGCTTCATTCATTCATTTTTTGATTCATTGTTATTGGTAAATATTTTTTCTTGAGTCTCTTAACGCGCGTCAGACAGTGTAATTGTGAGTGTTGTTGTACTGATAGTGTCAACAGTGTGTTCAGTATGAATGTCATCAATGGTTTGAAACACTCCAACTTTAAATATTTCTTGGCTTCATTTATTCATTTTTTGATTCATTGTTATTGTAAATATTTTTTCTTGAGTCTCTTAACGCGCGTCAGACAGTGTAATTGTGATTGTTGGTGTACTGATAGTGTCAACAGTGTGTTCAGTATGAATGTCATCAATGGTTTCAAACACTCCAACTTTAAATATTTCTTGGCTTCATTTATTCATTTTTTGATTCATTGTTATTGGTAAATATTTTTTCTTGAGTCTCTTAACGCGCGTCAGCAGTGTAATTGTGAGTGTTGGTGTACTGATAGTGTCAACAGTGTGTTCAGTATGAATGTCATCAATGGTTCCAAACACTCCAACTTCAAATATTTGTTGGCTTCATTTATTCATTTTTTGATTCATTGTTATTGGTAAATATTTTTTCTTGAGTCTCTTAACGCGCGTCAGACAGTGTAATTGTGAGTGTTGTTGTACTGATAGTGTCAACAGTGTGTTCAGTATGAATGTCATCAATGGTTTGAAACACTCCAACTTTAAATATTTCTTGGCTTCATTTATTCATTTTTTGATTCATTGTTATTGTAAATATTTTTTCTTGAGTCTCTTAACGCGCGTCAGACAGTGTAATTGTGAGTGTTGGTGTACTGATAGTGTCAACAGTGTGTTCAGTATGAATGTCATCAATGGTTTCAAACACTCCAACTTCAAATATTTGTTGGCTTCATTCATTCATTTTTTGATTCATTGTTATTGGTAAATATTTTTTCTTGAGTCTCTTAACGCGCGTCAGACAGTGTAATTGTGAGTGTTGGTGTACTGATAGTGTCAACAGTGTGTTCAGTATGAATGTCATCAATGGTTTGAAACACTCCAACTTTAAATATTTGTGGGCTTCATTTATTCATTTTTTGATTCATTGTTATTGGTAAATATTTTTTCTTCAGTCTCTGAACGCGCGTCAGACAGTGTAATTGTGAGTGTTGGTGTAGGGTAAACAGTGTGTTCAGTATGAATGTCACCAACAGTTCTAGAAATTCCAATTCAAAATATTTGTTGGCGTTGGTGCATAATTTATTCATTTTTTGATTTATTGTTTTTAATTTGTGGTATATTTTTAAACTAATTTCAGATATTCACTATAGATTTTTTCAAGCAATTCTTGTCAATGAGTTCATATTATCCAGAGAATTGGTAACTGAATTACAGAAACTTCGCTCCTCATTTGACTCGGAGAGAATTCTGCTCTATTTTTTAATAACCATTGTGGTTATGTACGCCATTTTTGGCATATAATTAGGAGACATAATGAAGAAGATCAAAAGTTAAATTAGGAATCAGCTTCTCATTTATTATTATTTCACTATACAATATTTATTGTCTGACTGTTAAAATTATGTTAGCAAAATACAATGTTTTATCCGCACACTCTGCAAGAGCCAATGTTTACCTAATTATCTTGGGTAGAAGGAACATGGAGTGAGTCAGAAAGTAAAATTATCGGTATGAATTTTATCTACTTTATTTTTCAGTTAAATTTTTGATATTGAAGTTGTAATTTTAATCGATCTTGCGGCTGCTAACTGGCCTAAAGAACAACAACTCGGAATGGAAAAAGTAACCATCTACCTAATGGATTGTTTACGTGAGTTATATCTTTTTCGAGTAGATTATTTTTATGTTGTTCCATTCATTATTCGAGTAATGTTTGGTACATGCAGGAAAATATTTCATTTTTTTTGTCAGATTACAGTCGAATTAGTTATAAAATGTTAGTTGTCTGCCAGATTTTAAACTTTTTTCCTTCCATAATTTGGTTGATTTAATATTAAACATATTATAGAACAATACTGTTTCAATCTATGCTACTGCGAAAGCAAATATTCTTTATTTTTCAGGAAGGAAGTGCATTTCACTAGATACTGTGATATATACCCCAAAATTTTAGATCTGGCCATTATCGGAAATTGAAATCATAACACTTTGTATAATTTTTCCACCCTTCGTTATAACCAAAGCAGAAGGAAGGAAATATTTAGACCATTTCAAAAAATATGGAATCTCATGATTGATTTACTAGTAAATGAGTATAATTTATTTCTAAATTGATTATCATTTCATCTAAATGTATATAAATAAAGTAGTACACAAATACAGAAAAATACTTTTTTCACTGAAAATAACTTATTTAAATTCACCATAGTTATCGAGCTAAATAACTCAATACGATGATTCTCTTTTTACTTATGGTTCAACAGTTTTCAAAATGGCTTCTACCAAATATTCAAATTAATTGCATAAATCATCCAGAAATATAATAAAGAAATATAAGTTCTTCCCAGCAGCTATTCAACGCCCCTGACAAAATTAATGATGGCGAACGAAGACCTACGTCTTCGTGTGAATTTTAAAGAACTGTTCAATGACCTACTTTATGCGATTCAACAAATCTGCCAAAGACAGGACTGACATCGATCCTTTTCAAAAAATGAAATATAAGTATTCTAGAATCATGTAAAGTGAATATCTGGTTCTGTGAGAATTCTTAAACATCATTTGGACGAATTTTAACAACAATGAGAATAAGTGGTTTTAAAAATATTTTGTTTCTGCTGCTAAATTGTCTTGATTTTAGGTCCCTTCTGAGTGAAAATTAGATTTCGAAACAAGTAAAAAATTTTCATTTCGACCTATTCCGGTCTTTATCAAAATATTTAACTATCGAATATAAAATTACTTGTTCCAAAATCTTTTGATTTATTCAATCAGAAGAAGCCAAAAATCGAGACAATATAGCAACAAAAACATCTCAGAAATGAGAAACTGAAAAAATTCGGTTATTGTGGTTACTATTTTCACGTTTACTATTCAAGTAGCATACAAGCGAATATAATAAAAATATATTACATAAATTGAACCACATGCTCTGTTTACGGAAATGGCTTCATTTATTATACAATGTGGTCCAGTTGATTTCCCTTCATATAAACATTCATCGAAATATTCAAATACTGGAAAAAGTTATCATGGTTTCCAAAAAAATGCCAGAAATTGCCAGTGGAACACAAAATATACATTATCTATCCAAGTAAATAGTATTTCAATTATTATAAGGCCTTTCTGAACGCAACAACGATTTAAGGTTTTGGCTATAAATTTGTACATGTCGTAGACACGATGCAAATTCAGGCATTTTATAAAAAGCCTAGACATTTTATAAAAAACCAGCAAAACGTGATTTCGAGAACATTCTTAATTACTAGATTTTTTCGGGCAACTTGCAAAACGCAGCAAAACACCAGTTGCAATATATGTATCTCATTAGACCATTAGTTTCAGGTATTTTACAATTTACCACATATGAGTTATTCAAAACACGTGAGCGAGGTAATTTGCTCGTCAATAATAACATAACCTCAAAAAGTAGGATTGTTTAATAGGTGGATATTAGTGAAAAATGGGTGATAATCGCGATGATATTAGGCAAGTAGCAAACGATACGGTTCACTTAGAAGCAAAAGTGTTGTTCAACAACAATTTTGCAGCGAAAGAAGGAAAAACGATCTAATTAAGAAACCTTGGACTCCTTCTCGAGTTAACGAAGTGATCGAAGAAATCAACAGCGATCAACATCTATGAAAAAAAAAGTTATGTACTGTCTGTTGGTAACATTGAACATCTCATACTAAGAAGAAACACAATTGATCAACCTATAATTTATATAATATCCACAGAACAATATTTTGACGTATATAATTTTTAGTAGTAGTGTCACAAATCTACAGGTGGGCGAGATAAAATGTTATTCGCTTTGAAAAATAAATATTACATTCCCACTGCGGACGAAGCTTTTATCTCAATTTGCAGGGAGTGCAATCTCAAAAAGATACAACCACTCAAGGGATTAGACGTATGCATTATTCTTCCTAAAGATTTTAATTTCCGAGGTCAGATGTACCTGATGGATTTTCAATGGAAATTATAAATAAAATAAATAAAACACGTTACAAAAGTAGCATTAGAATTGGTAAATTTTCGGAACTCCTCATATATTACAGAGCAACATTGGCCAAGAATTTATTGCAATTGGAATCGAAGATATTGTTAGTTATTTGCCCTTCTGTAAAATTATACATGGGAGGCCACGTCACCCTCAAAGTCAAGGCAGCGTAGAGCGTAGAAAAAGATGTGGACAGGATGCTTTGCTCTTGGATGTACGATAATTCTACTACAAAGTGGTCCAAAGCTTGCTACTTTGTGCAGTGGCGAAAGAATTCCTCTAAACATCGTATGATTAGAAGAACACCATATCGTGCTGAACTGAAAGTAGGATTAAACTCGACTAATTTTCCAGACTCTCCTATATAAAAGAGCTTCGTAGCGAAGACTATCTCGAAAAAATAGTACTTAAACAAACAGAAGGGAATGAGGACACATGCGAAAACGATTTTTATCCACAGCAAGAAATAAAAAGTAGTCCATTTAATACAGAAGAAGAATCATCGAACAAGATTGAACCTATTGAAATAGAATCATGTTTCTCTGGTAGTTCCCGAGGTCGATCGGAGTCCAGTCGAGTCTCAAAATTTAATAGTGAAAGCGGTAGACATGAAGAACGGACTCTACAAAGTATTTACCTCAAGAGGAATTATAAAATCTTGGTTTGCAAGAAATGAAATTTAAGATTCTTTGGCAGGTTTTCAAGCCGATGTCTCTGATCGAGTAATCACATTGAGACAGGCAGTGCAATTCGCACAAATGTGTCTGCTTTAAAAGTAAGAATTTATGTTCCTTCAAATGCCATAGAAACTTGTCATGCAGTAAGAAATGAATACATATTTTGACTTTTATTAATTCTATGTTTAGAATTTAATTATATTGAGATAATTTGTTTGAAATTTGAAACGTATTTTATATTATAGTCAAAGTTGGTTTAGATATTTATGGACTGTGATTAATCAGTATATTTCTTATTTATAATTGTGTCTAGAAATAACAGGAAAATTGTAAAATGCATTAAAATAATCAGGCAAAATGAGATACGTTTTCTTCACACATGTTATGCCGGTATTTTGTCAAATTGCGTAGAACTATCTAGTCATAACGCTAGAAAGTTCTCAGGATCACGTTATGCTGGTTTTTTGTAAAGTGTCTAGGCTTTTTATCAATTGCTTGAATTTGCATTGTGTCTAAAACATACAAATAGCTTTAAAAGATGGCACGTTATTGATTCCTGGGTAACGAAAATTACAGTAGCTACCACACTCAGACATAAATAACAATTTTTAACCCATATTTTCTCCACTTAAATGATGTTGAGTTTCACAGTGCTTTTAGATACACTATTTAGAAAATGTTTTCAATCCACCGCTTTTTGTTCCATATGTAAATTTAATAGAAATATTACTAAAGAAAAACGTATCACGTCTGTTGAATAATCAACATGAAGTGTTGTTGTATGTTTCACAAAACCTAATCAATAATTTGCTGAATAGGGGAACAGATTAATTGAGATTTGAGTGGAGTAATCTGATTTGGAAATTAATTTTTTTGTATGATCTCCAGGATCAGTTTCAATTAAATTCGATAGGGAAAGGTTTCCAATGCTAAAATACACAAGCAAGATTATTTTTTTATTAAATTCTGCCACGTGCTCGAACCTTTTTCTGAATCATTCAATTTTCCCAAATAAAACGCTAACATAATTTCTTCCCATAAAATTTCTAGAGCAAAATTCTAACGGTAAACAACCCCTCTTGTGTGAACGACCTACATTTCGCATCCTAGTAAATCTGGCAAAGACACGAGTGACCCCGATTTTCTCTTCTTTTCGTTTTGACATGGGCGCACCACAAACATATTTTAGGAGCTTAAACCGTGCCGAGTTTTACAAGAAATATCGATAATTGTGGATTTGAATATTAATATTCAAAAATCTAACAGTGATTTACGGATTTTCCATATATATTATGAATAAATATTGATTTATATGAAATGGGATATACAAAAAATCGAGTAATTATAAAAAATTAATAAACAAATTTCCATCACGCTTTTGAATTTGTAATTTCGCGAGAGAATTTGACAATGAAGATAACAGCATTTTAAGCAAAATTTAATATTATGGTGTTAGAAGAGTAACCAAAGCCTATTTTGAATCTCACTGAAGAAAACAATTCATTCAACATAGCAACATGACAGTGAATTTTAAGGACACTAGTTGTACTAAAAACTTCTTTGTCACTTTTTCAAAATATCTATATAATAACAAAAATAGAATGATACATAATAGAGAAATTGAAAATTTCATATTAAATACCCTGTATCGTTTCAAAAACCATTATTTTCATATCATCGGAATACACTTGTATATTGTGACTTCTAAATTATTTTCAGGGAAAACCATCTCTCATCAAATTAGTGACTGGTTATTTAAAAAAGTCTAAAATAAATTCTAGTCTTTGGAACTGAACATTTTTAAATACAATTTGTTTAATTGCTATGGTTTCCACATTTTTCCAAATAACTGCTTCGCTGTTTTCTTGTCGTGCCCCTTTCTCCGAAAAGAGGAAAATGTAAGTTTCATAATTCCTTTAGCTGGTTTGTTTGAGCAACCAATTCCGTGTGCGTCTGTCGCATTACCCGGTTAAACTTCTTTCTTTATTCCGTAGTATAAATGAAACGGCTTTCCCCTAAGCGATGGCTGATGAGGCAGAACAAAAAAGAGGATGACGCTCTTGCCAGTTACTTTCTACCGGGTGAGAAAACTCTCAAAATCCCGATATATGTGTTTTCTATTACATTTGTTCGTATTTATATTGGAAATTATATGCGTAATCTGTTAAAAAGTCAAACTTTTTTCAAACCATACCATACAATTATGTTTTGCTATGTAATCTATATCCAAAAACTATATTTCTGCTTGTGAAATTGTATATTTCACAATAGGACATGCTCTTGAAACTTGAATCAATTATTTTTTTCACGCATAATGATGAACGTTTGGGTAGTTGATGAATACGAATTGTCAAGATGGCCATGAGTCCGAGACAACTAAAATTAAATACTATGCACTTTATTCAATTCAATTATACAATTTATTGTGATACAATTGACTGTGTTCTTTCGCATAATTAAGAAGCGATAAGTAATTCAATTAAATCTCTACATCGGAGAAATATGTATTGCCTGAAACACTTAATCGGAAACTTCTCCTCGTATACTAATTGTGTACTTTATTTGTAAAGTAATAGAGCCGCCTGTATGTATAAAGTCTTCTTAATTATTTCACTTCTGTACGGGTAGCTATTGATAATCAATCAAGTGAACAAGCAAGGGTACTTACTACATGCTGGGGATTTGTCTCGAAATTGAGAATCTTATTGCTTGAAATCAACAATTTTGATAGTACTGAAATATTCCTCCTTGCGTATTCTCACCCAAGAAAATTAACTCTTTTCAGGTAACAATAACACACTTTCATCATTCGAGCATTTGTATAAAACAAACGATGACCTGCGTCGGCGTTATATATTACTTTATAGAGATAGGAGCATTATTCACTAATAGCCATGGTCAATTAAGTTTTTATTTTTATTTTCCTCGTGATTACCTATAGGTATTATGAGTAATTCCGACATTTTACTTTGGTTCCAAATATTCTTATCAATTTTTACTATTATGTATCTAATATATTGGGTATTTTGATGAAATATCGATACCTTTTGTCAATGTTCACTTTGTTTATTGAATAATCATAGAGAAAGAAAGCCTTTATATTCGATGTACAGCCCATCGTGTTCTACGTTTTCAAATTTCAACCTAACGATCGGCAAGCTCTTTGAGATTTTGGTTAAACCATTATTTGAGCTTGGTTGCAAAAAATTGTCGCGCTGCATTTTCATCATTCAATATTGGCTTAAATATTTTTCCCACGCAAGATTTTTGCTCTAGATATGAATAAATAGTGATCGTTCAGTGAAAGATCTCGACTAAATGCTGACTATATGGTTCAACATTGTTGTAAGAGAACCCACTTTCGGTTAATTAAACCTGGATATTTCTCTGATAAAACCTCATACATTCGTATCAGGTGTCCACTAAACCTTCATAATTCCACCAGAGACACACAAAACTTTCGATTAAAATGGACCTCTTTGCGAGGAGTTCTGGGAATTGTTCTTTGTCTAACCACTGATTTTCCATGTTCGGGTTGCTAAGATAAATCTATTTTTCATCGCAATCAACAAGGCGTCTAATAAAAAGTTCATCTTTCTCTAGGACAAGGAACAGTTTACACACCCCAAATTGGTTATTCGCTTAAATCTCGATTAATTTGTGCAGCACTATTTGACAAGAATCATAGAACTTACCTAATTATTTGTAGAATATTAGAACAAGGAATTGTACTCTTTATGGAACTAGAGACTATTCTTAGTAGTTACTACATGTCTAAATTGAGATATGAAAACCAACATAACATACGAGAAACCCCCTGTATTTTCATTGTTCGTTCTATATAATTAAACAGTGGATGGTATGTTAAAAAAATGAGGTTTCTTAGTTCCTTTTAAGCGGTAAGTATAGTATTCGTAAAATTACATGTATAAATACAAATTATACAAATATATAAAATACTAGTACATATACTAATATGGTGACCAAACGAAAATTGTCGAATTTTTGGCGAAGGTAGCTCGTAATCACCAAAAATTTAAATATATGTTCCATATGCGCGCACCCACCTCTAGACGGGAATATCAGTAGGTAGGAGAAGCATCGAGTCGCTAAGCAACCGACAGTCGTCTCCATAACGACGCCCACCAAAAAACATTCGCAACAAAGGAGCGGGATTAATAGCCTCGCAGATAATGTTCTCCCGGTGTTTCAAATGGCAAAATAAGTGTGTGTTGTTTGTGCAACGACAGTAGCTCTTTTCGGTAGCTACTACGTGTTCCGAACGCACTATCTCTTTGGCTTAATAGTCGACAGGAGAGTTTGTAGCACCTGCGCGCACTTACGTTTCCGTCAGAAAAGATAGTAATAGATATTTATCTAAACATATGTTATTCTTTCTTTATATACTACACATTTTTCTTCAGTCGATCGAATAAAAAAGAATGGAGGGTAATGGAATGGACCAACATATAGAGTAACACATAAATCTCTGGTTGTGTCCAAATAAGTAAATTTACAGAAAACATTACATTCAGGACGATTAATAAATAAAAAAGATTGGTGTTAAGACTAACAATTTGTTGTTGGGAAGAAATATAGATTTTTCTGTATTTTAAGCATCGAATAATGAATTAATATATTACTTCATGCAAGTTATTCAATAATTATATTCGAAAAATACCGTATATATCAAGTGAACTGTCATAATTTTGGCAATGTTCGAAATCAGCAAAAGTTCTAATGACGTGTAATTGTACCTATTAATTAATGTAATAAAATGTAGATAATATAGATTTTAGAAATATTCTGGAAAATTAAAAAAAATGTAGATATTAATAGAAGTCATTATTTTCATAGTACAAAGAAATTTTTTTGGTATTGTTCGTTGTATGTGCCTTCATTTCATGTAGGTTCCTTTCACTATTACATACTACACTGCCTATAAAAGAAGTTTTCACTAACTTCTAATCTTCCAATAGATACGTGATTCGGTGAAGAAATTGATAGAATATTTAATAATATGGCGGGAATAAATTAATTCGATTTTTATATGAAAAAGACTGTTCTGGTTTGTATTTTCAATTGAATTAACTTGATATTACAAATTTCATGAAAATTTCCAGTAAAATGAATCGTTTATATGAGCCTACAGCCTAATGAGGTTTTAAATTTGAAATAGATTCGATAGGCCAATGGTTCGCGCCTCACAATCCTATGGTTGATGGATCGAATTTTATTAGGGACATGAATAAAAATGTGATTTGTGAATTTTCACTTTGAAATTGGTTTTTATTCTTATAAGAAGATATTTGAATCACTGTGTTTGAAATGCCCTAAAAAATTGAAAATGAAGTTTTTGGTGTAAATAAAGATACAATTGGTCTTGTTAAGAATTACTGAAATGATACATACTGATAATTAAATATTCTGCTATTGAGTGACGTTAAAATTCATTGTCATGTCATGTCATGTGAAAAAATAGTTACGGAATAAATGAACTCAGTAATACCATGAAGTTTTGCCTTTGACATTTACGGTAAATTCAAAAGCAGTAGAATAAAATTTATATTCAAATTAACTTTCCTTATCATAACTTATAATTTCGACATTTTAAAATACAGTACTTAACCATAAAGTATTAATTTGAATCATATAGTTATTCAAGAATGTAGACTCCCCCCAATAACGACCGAATTATTCTAAAACACAGCTCCAATTCGTGTTTCGCATGTTTTAGATTACAATAAAAAATACCCAAAGATCCGTTTCGAGAAGAGAAAATATTCAATTATGGATGAATGGAAAGAATAGAACCGAGACCTCTTTTGATAAGAATTATGAAAAAGTTTCAGCTTTGTAAGCAATATGAATTCATTTGCTAAAACTATCGCTTGAATGAATCTTTATTCATTATTTCCAATGTTATCAATCATCTTATCTCTTATCTAAAGTATCTACTATCTATTACCCTAAAACTGAAAATTGTGTAACCCTACTTTTTATCTAAATTTCTCCAGCGATATTTTGAATAATATAATGTAATAACAACTGTAATAATTAAGAAAATCTCATCTGAATCGTGGATCATACAGTGCCAGATTTAACGAAATGTCACCAGGAGGTCCCCCTTAACGGAGGCAGTATCTACGTTCTGGTATTGCCTCAAAAGGAGTTATGGCACTCACTGTCCGGACATTCATTTATGGGGTCGAATATCAGACCGCGTGTTTTGTTTTACTAGCTCTTGACAGTGCCGGATTTGAACCAAAGTTAAGTACTCAATTTTTAATTAATAAGTATTACTTTAGTTTTGGGGACGGAAACTTTCAATGAGGTATCATTTCGTTTTATTTTTCATAATAACTGACCAATAATATAAACACATTGTCTATTCCTCTCATCCAGCGACCATCTCATGAGGAAATTATCAACTCAAGATCTGACTATTGTACAACCGGACTGAAGTCATTAGTCATTAATTACAAGATTCATCGTCTCCTCTTGGTGATTTCTACACAGCTTAAAAAAGAACTATTCTGATAGCTTTCTGAGAACCACGGCCCCTTTCACAATTAAAAATATCGTCGCCTCCTGCGTCAAGATAACCTTGTCAAATAGAGAAAAATCACATTAAATAAGTTCGGAGATGGCGTATTTTGTAAAGAACGAAGTTATTTTTATTTCGACATGAAACTTCATGATCATCCGTTGCTTCCTCTGACCATTCGACATGGTAGATTGACTCAGTCGAGTGTTACATCATTGGTAGTGATTACCAATGTAATAAGAGAGCTGTAATTATTTTGTGGAAAACTGCATGGGATGTGATTGCTAGATATGATCAATAGAGTTATAGATTGAGTGACAATTTAAAAACTAAGTGAAGAATTCGCCTCAATCTGAAGATATCAATAAATAGCAAGAAAATGTACCAACCGATATAAATATTTCTGTAAACACTTTTCAGGTTTCACATACAAATTGTTTCATGATCCTGTCATTAATGTATACTTGATATTTGATCCATTTTTTTTTAAAGCAATTAACTGTTGATAAAAATTATTACTTCATTGTCATATTAATGAAGCTTACTTCGGCACTGACTATTATTTGAAAAATAGCAAATAGGAATTGATTTTGGTACATTTCTAATTTAAATATGTATATGAATAACTGTCTTGTTTACAAATTATACTCATTCTAAATGAAAAACAAGTTTGTTGTGTTTGGATTCATATTCAGTGATTACTTATAAATCGTATGAAATGATTGTGTATCATATATATAGTTGGACAGATCTATCAGCCAAACTTATTATCACAAGTAAAATTTATAGCTCTATTTTGTAAATTCTAATAAAACTACAAATAATTTAATCGATTAATGCTATATATCTGAGATATAGGGACCAAAAGAAAATTAATTTTTCTTATTAGAACAAAGTTCTAAGTTGATTTCATCCTTATTTTGATATCCATGATGAAGGTGATCTATAAATCAATATAAATAAGCAAATTGTCAGTGTCAATATCATATTTTGATAAATACTTAAAGAAAAGTCGAAACGTCACCAAACATATTGTAATTTGGTATCACTCCAAGGTCTGTTTTTCAGTTTTCACTTATTAGAAACTAATGGTTCCTATATAATCAACTTTCCTCTATCCTCTACATTCCTGTACGTATATTTTCAGAATTCACTTTTTAACATTATCATTATCATCATATATTATTTGATTCGTTCAAATGAATTATAGACAGATTAACGTCAAACTTTTTCTTATTTCTTGGAGCATTTCGAATAAAGTGCGTCTTTGAACGATCCGGCTACGGATGGTATTTCTCTTCCAAAGACCAACAAATAGTTTAACAAAAAAAAATGGATAAGTTACGTACCCAATATGAATATCTAGATATAGAGGTAACAATTGTAAACAAAAATATAGATATTGAAAAGGTGGAAGGAAGAATTTGAAAGGGAAGCAAACAGTTATAAATAAAATGAAAATGGAGAAGAGGAAAATACCGAAAAAGATTTTTTAGGAAATTCAGTGTGAGGAAGGGGTCTGAAAAAGAAGAACAAAGAAAAAAGTACTGACCAGTTACGATACGTATTAATTGGTTGAAGAGTTAAATAGTGCGAGCACCTCTACCCAATAAATAATTATAAGATACCAAAAAAGTTATTAGGAGCTGGAGTAAGGGAAAAAAGAAACAAATAGAGACCAAAAAAGAAATGGATAGTAGAGGTGAAGGTATAACAAAGGTTGGTATAGAAGATGGGAAGAAGAGGTATAGGTAGGATTAAATGAAGGAATTCAGTAATGAAGATTGAACTAACAATGTAAATAAAACTCTGAGGTTATGGACTGACTCTGTCTGTTTGCGCTAATGAATAGATTGTGTTAATTTTAACTAATACATTACAATGAACAATTTTGTCCTTAAGGCTGGAAAATTATACCTCATAAATATCTGTGGTTACAGTGTGATATATAATTTGAATTCTCTATAAAGCTGTATTGCTAATACGAAAACTTTTCAAAACAAGGAAAATGATGTATTGGGGTATTAAATTATGATATACAATCATTTCATACGATTTATAAGTAATCACTGAATATGAATCCAAACACAACAAACTTGTTTTTCATTTAGAATGAGTATAATTTGTAAACAAGACAGTTATTCATATACATATTTAAATTAGAAATGTACCAAAATCAATTCCTATTTGCTATTTTTCAAATAATAGTCAGTGCCGAAGTAAGCTTCATTAATATGACAATGAAGTAATAATTTTTATCAACAGTTAATTGCTTTTAAAAAAAATGGATCAAATATCAAGTATACATTAATGACAGGATCATGAAACAATTTGTATGTGAAACCTGAAAAGTGTTTACAGAAATATTTATATCGGTTGGTACATTTTCTTGCTATTTATTGATATCTTCAGATTGAGGCGAATTCTTTACTTAGTTTTTAAATTGTCACTCAATCTATAACTCTATTGATCATATCTAGCAATCACATCCCATGCAGTTTTCCACAAAATAATTACAGCTCTCTTATTACATTGGTAATCACTACCAATGATGTAACACTCGACTGAGTCAATCTACCATGTCGAATGGTCAGAGGAAGCAACGGATGATCATGAAGTTTCATGTCGAAATAAAAATAACTTCGTTCTTTACAAAATACGCCATCTCCGAACTTATTCAATGTGATTTTTCTCTATTTGACAAGGTTATCTTGACGCAGGAGGCGACGAGATTTTTAATTGTGAAAGCGGCCGATGTTCTCAGAAAGCTATCAGAATAGTACTTTTTTAAGCTGTGTAAAAATCACCAAGAGGAGACGATGAATCTTGTAATTAATGACTAATGACTTCAGTCCGGTTGTACAATAGTCAGATCTTGAGTTGATAATTTCCTCATGAGAGGGATATACGTACAATGTGTTTATATTGTTGGTCAGTTATTATGAAAAATAAAACGAAATGATACCTCATTGAGAGTTTCCGTCCCCAAAACTAAAGTAATACTTATTAATTAAAAATTGAGTACTTAACTTTGGTTCAAATCCGGCACTGTCAAGAGCTAGTAAAACAAAACACGCGGTCTGATATTCGACCCCATAAATGAATGTCCGGACAGTGAGTGCCATAACTCCTTTTGAGGCAATACCAGAACGTAGATACTGCCTCCGTTAAGGGGGACCTCCTGGTGACATTTCGTTAAATCTGGCACTGTATGATCCACGATTCAGATGAGATTTTCTTAATTATTACAGTTGTTATTACATTATATTATTCAAAATATCGCTGGAGAAATTTAGATAAAAAGTAGGGTTACACAATTTTCAGTTTTAGGGTAATAGATAGTAGATACTTTAGATAAGAGATAAGATGATTGATAACATTGGAAATAATGAATAAAGATTCATTCAAGCGATAGTTTTAGCAAATGAATTCATATTGCTTACAAAGCTGAAACTTTTTCATAATTCTTATCAAAAGAGGTCTCGGTTCTATTCTTTCCATTCATCCATAATTGAATATTTTCTCTTCTCGAAACGGATCTTTGGGTATTTTTTATTGTAATCTAAAACATGCGAAACACGAATTGGAGCTGTGTTTTAGAATAATTCGGTCGTTATTGGGGGGAGTCTACATTCTTGAATAACTATATGATTCAAATTAATACTTTATGGTTAAGTACTGTATTTTAAAATGTCGAAAGTATAAGTTATGATTAAGAAAGTTAATTTGAATATAATTATTGTTGAGAACATTGACATAACACATAAATTACATTAAAATATTCTAGTCGCAGTTATCAACTTAATAATATGATTTCTACCTTAGAATTCTGAAGCTTTCGACTTATTCATATTATTACTCTCAAACATCCATCTGATTATTGATTTTTGTACAACAATTCTGGGATTGTTACACGATTTTAAGACATGAAATCAGCGAAGATTAAGCCGAATTCCCTATAATTGTAGTTTTATTCATCTCCAATTCTTTATTTTTATTACCACTGAGATATGCTTTCAAATGAATACAATTATTTATCACGTTTTGTTCTATAAATGTATTAGATATGGTTACAATAAACTTTTTTTATAATAGTGTTGTTTTTTTTGGGTCTATAATATTGGTATTATTTTCCATCAACGCTCATTCAATTTGATAATTTTGATAATTGTACTCTCATTGTCAAGTGGAGCTAGGTACATCAGTGAGATGTCTGTGAAATTTCTTTGTAAGTAAATAGATACGTAGCGATCATAATTCTGAACAAATTTAATCGAAACTCTTCCTATCAAGTGAAATCTCACGTTATTCATATTCATTACATCATAAATCGAGAATATTCAAGAAAATATGATAAAAAGGTTTTAGAATATAATGTACAGATATAAAAGAATGCAATAAACAGAAAATTCGATACGCTTTGAATTATTTCTGATAAGCGGGATAGAGAGGTTATTGTTTTGTGGGACAACGAACATAGCCCGATAAGTAATGACATCGACCTAAATTTAGCCGAAATGGACTTTAATTTGGGTTACACTACGGGATACGCAGAGGGTCGTTATTATTAAGCAGAGAGAGTGCTGCTTCTTCTTGGCCTCTCATCTCTTGATTTCTCTCTCGGATATCGGGTTCAGTTGTGCAAATTAAGTACAGCCTTGAATATACTTGATAGATGAGTGTCGATGGAAGGCACTTATTTATGTAATGAGGGAAGAATGAAAATAGTATGCAGATATTCTTTACCTTCCAGAGTATACATATAGATAATGAGATTGGAGCTGACACGGAAAACTTATTTCATTATAAATTAATCATTAGTAGAATTAATGAATATTGGTTCGAAGAATGTACAAAGAAAAGTTTGGGGAAAAACATTTTACTAGCTACAACATTTTGTCGAAAACCTATTCAAATAAAAAAACCATTTGCTGATAATCCAAGATACACGTTTAGGTCATTGCTGAAACTCTGTAACTGCTGAAAAATCATCAACCAGGTCTAAGACTGAAGCCGTTAGACCTTGTTTGTCTCACAATAGGAACAGTGTTTGAGTGGTAGTAGTGAGAGGTAGAGTACTTTCTACTCTAATATACCAGTGTAGTTTTTTCATTTCTCCATGGTTTTTTGTGCTCTAAACATTATTTATTCCAATTAAATGGCTGTCTACTATCTCTCTCATGAGCAACGTTATTAATAGGTTACTGAGATTTGCGGTTTTTATACTTTTCAGTATTTCAGCATAAATTATATATGAAAAGAGCAATTCTCGTTTGCAGATATTATCGTATTAATCGAAATTTTTTTCCTATTCATTACCCTATAATGCTTCACTTTAAAGTTTGTTTTTCTTTTATGGCTCATATTTCAAATAAAATGAAAACCAAATAGTTTGTAGGAACATAGAAATGTCGAAACTTTCGAAATCATGTCTGCTGAGAACCGGTTGAAAGCTCAACAAAAAATATATTAAATTTTCTTGAACTAAAAATATTTAAGATGCTCAAAATGTACGTTCTGATGATATATTCATAGGAAAATGCGAATCGTGAGTCGTATCCACTAAATTCTATATATTTGTGGTTAGTTTTGGAAGTTGGCAAAACTCGTTATTTCGACAGTTCCTCGGCGCTGGCATTTCTTCATAGCGGAAGCGGCACACATTACCGCCTCCGGATGGAATTCCCTGAGAAATGACTTCCGGTTTTTAGTTGGCAGCCGAGCCACCTGCTCATTCATATCTCTGATGGATTTCGGCATTTCTCCTTTTATTTAACAATCTCCTTTTGTTTTTGTTCATTCGTTAATAATATATAGTGTTAATAATTTTTGATGAATACGGAATATTTCACCTTTAAGGTGAAAATGTTCTTTTAACTAAAATATATCTATTTGTATCGACAATTAATGTTAGAAACTACACCAATGGACATATAAAAGGATTGTGAAATTATTTTATTTTTTTATTTGTTCCGTTATTCCATTTATGCCCGTTATTGAAATGAAATAAATTCAAGTTTTTGAACATAAAAAAATATTTTACGATTGTCTACTACTGCTGTACCATTCCGCTACAAAAATGATGAAGGTTCAGAAAGTGAATCAGATAGGGAAAATTTGGATGAACAAATAATCCAATGGAATGTTTCATCACATCCACAAACATTGACATGACAGATAGCTCTATCAGTAACCATGAAGATGAAGAGTGGTTGAAAGAATTACAGAACCTTCCATCCTATTTTATGGGAATTGGAGGAAGGAAGCAGTCATTGCAATTAGAAAATGAACGGTTGAGAAAGGAACTAACCAATGCTAGGAAAAAAGTCAATAGCCTGAACACTCAATTCAGAGCTACAAAAAAAAAAAGGATTATGAAAACGCAACTCTCTGAAAACGTTTTGTACGGGGAAGGAACTCTCACGAATTTTACAAAATCTCTTGTCAATATGCAATTACGACATAAGATGAAATCCCCATGGTTACTATCTAAAAAGAAAACTGCTCTGTCATTATTTTATAAAGGACCTAAGACATACAGATATTTGCGATAAAAAGTGTTTATTTTGCCAGAAATATCAACAGTGCTATCATGGGTTGCCAATTTCCGTTGCAAAACTGGATTCAATAAAAAAATTTTTATGCACCTTACTTTAAAGTCTGATACGATGCTGCCTTACGAGAAGAAATGTACAATCTTGAGTACAACATGAAAACAGATTTAATTGAAGGTTTCGAAGATCTGAAATCGCAAATTCATATTATTTCAGTCACCAAAGGAAAGTATATATATTCTATATACCTTTGTGGAAGGATCCTTCTTTCTATCCCAAATTTAAGTGATTAACATATTAATGAAAAATTATTTGTTTCATTTGCTAGTGCTACACGAACTCATTACAAAAATCTTATTTTTATACATTGAAATTGGTGACAAATAATTAGTACTGAGATTAAGTTTATTTTCGGTTCGAGATGAATACATGCTATAACATTATTAGAAACATGATATTTCAAAATACGTCCCATCTGTCTATTGTAAAGATTCCTATCGAATAGGTAATTTGTGTCACTTTCGTAATAAAAAGTAAAATCGGCAACAATGTACTGTCGATTTCGAATTTCGAAGATAAAGAAAACCTTCACATTTAGTTGGGATCTTTTAAAAAAAATTTAGTTGTTGAAAATAGTGCTGTTTATTCCAGATGGCACTAAGCTACGGGTCATTTTTACGAAGAACGAGCGTAAAAGTAACTAGATGGCGTGCAAAATTGCCTCAAATGGTTTTAACATTGTCACTGTTCTGTCACTACTATTCTATTCTTTATACAATGACAATACTATACAATACAATACGGATTCCCTAGAATAATATATTACTGGTAATTGAGTCCCAAAAACCGTTAATGTTATATTTTTAGAATTTTATTTAGTGCGTCAACTTTTAAAAGTAAGCTTATGAAAATTTCATGGGATTCGCATTTTACTTATTGAGATTATTATCATAACAGACCTCACATTTATTTTTGTTTGAATGTAGGTTTGTTAACAAAATCTTTATTGTTATATTGACAAACTCATAATCACTTGGTAAGATCAAATCTAATTTCACTCGTAGTCAATGAATCGTGTTATGTATCAATGAAAAATTAGAACAATTCAATATACATAATTTACCTCGCTGTCCTGCCTCCTGCTTAGAATCAGTCCTCTTGAGATGTCTAGAGCACGAAAAGGAATCCGAGCACTTGTTGAACTTATTTATTTCTATTATCATCATCAACCCAGCTTCCACCGCTGAACATCACCATGGTTTTACTAATTCCCGACTGTTTCTCCTGGATCCATCCTTGTGATTGTAATACACGGAGTCATAATCATGAAAACAAGCTTCCCAAAACTCTAACATTGTGACCAGCTCTTCATACTTTTTGTCCTCAATTATACCTGTGATTATTGTCTCAACTAACCTGTTCCATATGCTCCCTGCAATTGTCATCAAGTTGCACTTTCTTAAACGCCAAATCACTTCTAAATCGATCTAAAATAGCACCGTCCAATAAATCTTGCATGGTGGTATGTCATACTTTGAATATAAATGAAGACCCGCCATTAAAAATTCACGTAATTTCTTGATGGTGACCCCGAAGACCTGTCACAGTGTAGCTCGAATTATTTATTTAATTCATTTAGAGAAATTAAGCATTAACAAAAATCAAAATTCTTTGAAATATTTCAAACAATACCCTTAATTTTTTTTATGTCATCTGCTGCTTTTCGATTCTCTTTTGAATATTTTCAAACTCTCAAAAAACCTAGCCAAGTTTCGAGACAAAGAAGAATAAAATATCTGGTCGTAATAAATTTTAATGACGCGTACAGAAATATCATTTAACGAGTTAATTCTACTAAAAGAAATCAGTGATTGATTCTATTATGATCACGCGCTGAAAATAACCAAAGTAGGTACTTCCATCAAATGTATTTCGGTAATACTTATCACAATTTTTAGCTTTGTAGTAACTTAAATACTTTTAGAACGGATTACATCCAATATTCTCTTTCTCCGAGAAAACAAATGAAATGTTAAAATTAAGAAAATTTTGATCGTCAAAGTTTGTATTTGTATTTGACTTTCCCAATATTTCATTTACATACAGACAGCTGAAATAAAGTTAAAAACTTCTGAAGAGAACTACGGATTAATTAATTAATTTTTCATTCACCATAGCCAGATCGAGATTGTCTGGTAGTAATTTAAATTTATTCTCTCCATTTATATTTCATTTACAAGATACTGTTTTAAAGATTGATGATTTTTTCATTATTCCATAAATATTAGTTCGTATATCTAGAAACTATAATCTCAATATCATTCGTATTTATTGGTATATTCGATCTCCTTATCGGTTCAAAAGTTTCTTAAGATTTATTACTATTTTCAAGTACATAAAATAGCTTAACATGAATAAAACATTTAACAAATCAAGACACATACTTATAATACTTTATAAATTTTCCAGCATAACAAATTTTGGTTTAGGATTTAATCATTTAAAAACCACTTCAACTTCTGGTGCTCTGATTTTGGATTTTTGTTGTTTATGCATGTACAAAATAACTTCAAATTTGTTACATCTAATTCGTTGAAAATTAGTAAAAGTATCATGAATTTATCTGTATGATAGAATTCAATGAATCATCAACTTTTTGGATTATAAATATTCATATTGAAGATGAAGATTTAAGGTTATTCCATTATTTAACTAAAATGAGTTAAAAGCAGAAATTAATAAGATTCAAATACAAACATCTGACATTTCCTACAAAAAAAAATAACAATTTTCCGATTTTCCCCTTAATCGAGTGAAGACAAAAAATTAATTCAATGAAAGACATCGGATGTGCTGAATTACTACTCAGTGTATAGCTCATTAGAGTTCTGGTATGATATTGTCTGCGTTAGAGAAGGATAGAACTAGAGAGGAAACCGGTGCACACCTTAATTGAAACGAGACTAGAATTCGCATGATAAGAAAAGGAAACAGGATCGTAATTGAGAAATAGTGGAGACTATTGGATCTGAGATCATTTTAAGTTTGGTCTTCTCGTTATATATTAAAATATACATCAACTGTAAAACCTGAGGTTTCATAGGACAAGTGCCTCAGAGCCTCTGTGGTCAAAATATTAATAGACGCTGTGGATATTTTCAACTTATTCAGAATTGTTGTACTCATTCGATCTCTTCGACATATTGGGATGATACCTTCTTCAGTTCATAGCTATGACAGGGGTTGGGCTCGGGCTCTACTAAAATTTTTCAAAGGTCGATATCTTTATTTCAATCGTGCAATCGTTAGTGGGCAATCTATGAGGTTTCCTATGTATTTGAATCTCACGCATGTGAGTTCTGGACACTTACCAAAGACATTGTCTGCAGTTTCGGTCTGTATGGTATTTCGAATCGTTCGAGATGCTTTTATGGATGACCGTGCGCGGTTATAAGTTCCGTCACTTTTAACCTTGTCTCAAGCTAAGTGTTTCCATCCATCTCCATAGAGATTTCCTTTTTTCTTATCAAAAATGTTATTACCACAATTTGGGCCACACTAAAAATGGGATCTGAGTTTCATACGGATAAGTACTGCTTGAATTATCAGACACCCCAACGATCTGGATCTTATAGCTATCACTCACCAGTATGCAGAATTTTTTGTACTCTAGCACAAACCTAGAGCACACTAGTTTGGCTGTTATGATGTTTACAGCAATTTTGCTAGGAGAGCAAATCAAAATTAGCGTCGAAAAAGTAGCACCCGACTACATTCAATCATTCAAGTTATTAGTCGATATAGGTCTTCTTTAATATAATTGAAATAAGTCAGTCACTTTTCAAATCATAGATAGAGAAATCACTGGATTTGAAAAAGAGCTCAGATATTTGATAATAACGAGATCCCTTTGAATAGCTCCAGTCCAAACTTTATGCTGACAGAGACTTTAATCGGTTGAAATGAAGTAAATCTATAACAAAAACTTGCTAGGTATCCATGGTATTTGTCAAATGTTTCATTAAGTTAACCATTGTTTGCTTATCTAGATTTCCTAAAACGTGCTCAATGTACTCGAAATAACAAAATTTTTTTAGTAAATGAGAGGTGTTTTCAAGTTTTTGCTTTTTCTGATACAGATACATGGCGAACTGTTTTCAGGAGGATATTTCTCCATTCCCAATATACATAAAAAATGAAGTTCAATTCAATTTTGATGGCTTAAAGTATAACAACAAAAATCGTGAATGCACTGAAATTTCATGTACCAAATCTTATAAATAGTAATTCGTACTTAATTTTACTTATATTAAGTCTTGAATAAAATTCTCAGTACGGTGCTGCTTAACAGCGTATTCTGTTTCCGACACCTTCCAAGATTAATCTATTGTCACTTATATCACATTGTTGTCGGACAATTCTAGGGAATGCCATTCTTAAGTAGATTTTCTTTGAAGAGATTTTATTAAAAAGGTGTTTACAAGCACTTCTCTCCCAATATTTGCACATTCTGCTAATGTATTCTAAGCTTTGCGTAAACTTGTCTGTTAGTATAATGGAAAAATATTCAAAGAAAAGGCTTTATTTCAAAAATAAAGTTTTCCATCCAAGCTACAAATATTTATGAATCGTCTACTTATTTCCAGCATATATAAGGAAACGTTGAGGATGATAATTTTAGTGGCTAATTAGTAAATATTACAACTATTGAGTTTACAATGTAATACTCAATTTTACGAGGTATAATCAGAAAATACGATGAATGAATTTTCAGACCAGCTATGACTTACTTTACAATTACAACAATTACAAGTTTGAACCCGTTATAGATTTTTAGTTTGGTACTATAGCCGCCTATTTATCAGCATGTGACTTATAGCTCTTCCTGTAAATGAAAACATTCTGCTTGAACGGAAATGATTTTACACTGTTACTGACAAAATGGTGAAAACGAAATGCTTATATGTAGTTATGCACTCAACAACTGTGTTATATTTTGATAATCTTTATATTAATTCAGTACAGATTCGTGCTTCGAGGAAAGATCTTAGACATTTTTTATTGGCGGAAGGTATCAAGGAATAAGTCAAAAAGTAGTATCGAAATAATTGGGGTCCTAGTATACGATAAATCAAAAATAACTTCCGGAACTTTTACACATTCGTGATAAATTTTTCGATGTGGTCCGCATGAAGTTCTGTAATTAGCGTCACGAAAGTAAAATGATACTTAAATCACACCCCATTAATTATTCGAAACGTAGGTATTGCTTAATTTTTGTGATAATTTCGTAGATTCGAATTGGATCAAATATAATTATGAATGTTTGGGGTGAGGGCTTAAAATTATGTTTTGCCCCAGGGGATCAGTATGTAAGTCTTTGTCAACTTCAGGTGGAAATAATTCTGTTTTTCGTGTGACGGCAAACACGTTTGACATTTTATCTCTGTTGACAGTTTACTTTTTATAAAATTACTTTTATCCCCAGGAAAAAAAAATACTTCTCGGATATATAAACACATAAGTAAAGCTCGCAATAATCTTTGTGCCGCTACTTTCGCTGCTTCTACTAACTCCGTTGTAGAAAAATAGGAAATTATGTTTGAACTTCATATTATTCGAAATAACTCTTGAACATTAACTGAATTTTTAATTTAAATGCAAATCGCAAAATATATTGATATATATTTCATCACTTTGAAAGTATTTAATTAGTAAGTTTGGTCTTGTCTGTTCATGTCTGTAACTTACCTTTCAGATGTGAACTTCACATTATTGAACATAAACTCCACCACAAGATTTTGTCATTTGAATAAAATCAGTTCACTTTGCAAAGAATTGAAAAGTCTAAAGTAGAAAATGGAACTGTTTATTGAATTTATTGTTAATAAATTGTTAATAAATTCGTAAAGGCCGTCCAAAATCTGTCGTTTTACCTGAACTTGTATTGATTGAATCATTATTCCATGTACAGTGAGATTAAGTCATA
This sequence comes from Diorhabda carinulata, assembly GCF_026250575.1. Taxonomy (NCBI): domain Eukaryota; kingdom Metazoa; phylum Arthropoda; class Insecta; order Coleoptera; family Chrysomelidae; genus Diorhabda; species Diorhabda carinulata. The sequence continues at coordinate 38,934,501 of NC_079460.1, read as the reverse complement.
TTTGGACATAAGTTCGACCAATACCAACAAGATACTATATGTTCTTGACTATTAAAAAATCGTTGTCTTTATGTTCTTCGTAACCTGATAAGCACACGTTGACAAGTGCAATGGAATATTAAAGAAATTCTAAAAGTGCATCAATAACTGCGTATAATCTTTTTACAGGGATCTAAGGATGTGTAAAATGAAAGAGGTTTCTCTGGTACTCCAAGTCTAGCTGAATCTATAAGAGTCTGAACACACTGTTTATACTACCACTACAAAAACACTCGCAATTACACTGTCTAAGGCACGTTATCGTCTAGAGAATGAAAGTGATTTCATATTATTGATTATTTATTTGGCCTTACTGATCATGTAGCTTGGTACTATTACAGCGACATGAGGCCGTCAACAACAAAGATAAGGCGATTCATACTTCGTCTTGACAAGGAATTTAAAATTTTAAGTATATAGTTAGAAGATCCAGTTAATTGATTTTTTTCTTTCTGTATAATAAAAACAAACTGTATGGTCAAAAATTTCCAAAACAAGAAGATATTTTTGCATTGAAAACGCATATTAGTTAACTTTGATAATTTTTTTAAAATTACGACGGAAATATAAATAACAACGGAAGTACAGCAGCCCACTATTATATACGGAAAAATATCAGATTTTACCTCTCTGTTTTTTGTCTCAACAATAAACAAATTTAAAGAAAAGAATAAATATTTTCTTAACAATGTTGTTATGAGTAATTCGCTAGGCTAATTCGTAATATCATAAAATGACTTGATGTAATTTGTTGGCACAAATAATAAACAAAATAAATGAGAGTTAAAGATTTTACTTTTGAAAATCTTCAAAAAAACTTTATTGTTACAAAAATTACAATTTACAATCGAATGATCTTAATTAATTTTATTTACCACAATCCTATTTATAATAAAATAAATGCTGACAGGTGTTTATGTAATTTGATCCTTATATAAGTTTTTTCTAAATTCATTATGACGTTTCCAATAAAATTTCATTCCAAAATATTGCATGCTCACAAATAATCTATTCATCAATATATTTTATTGAAATTTCAGAAATCCACTCCGGTAATCACTGCAAATTTTATTCTATCTATAAAAGGTTATTTATTGATGATTTCTAGAAAACTTCGTTATAAAATTCCTTCTTTCAAAATGAGTTACTGCAAAAATGCCAAACAACTTCCCATTTTGATTTATGTGATAAAAAGAAATCTGAAAAATATTTCCAGGCAAATCGCAAATGAAAAATGCAATGTATCATATATTTAACTTTGGTGTAGGTGAATATGGGCACCATTTGTTCGAATACTTTTTGTTTTAACCGTAACAGTGTCTTGTGATTTGCAATAGGGACAGAGGCACAAACAAAAAAAGAGAAGAGTCTTACTGTTTTCGGATTACATAGAATCAAAACTTTGAAATGAGCTTGTCATATTAATACAAGGGTGAACGGTTGAACGCCATAAGAATCCTTGATAATATAATCTACATCTGATAGAAAAAAGTTGAGCGCTCCACAATAATTATGGATTACATGGATCATTCATTGTTCTTCTAAACGGTGAAAAAATATTTTCGGTAAAAGCTGTATATATAATCCTAGTGGCGGAAGCTTTTTCGAATTACCTTAATGTCACAAAAAGGACATTCACAAAGCTGGCGATTAAACATTTTTGATGGCTTCATTTGCATGAGTGTCGGAGACAATGATAATTTCATGGTCGGGAACGCATGACCCTTAAATATCGGAAATTAAAGCGTAAAATTATATTATGTAATATGAAAGTGGCGAAGAATCTCCTCGAGATAGATGCCGCAGAATTGATTGAAATATATTTAATTTAATTATAATTTTTATGTCTTATGATGGTCGATTTCGAAATTACAATGAGATGGAGTTGTTATCAGATATATAAGAATATGTAAAAATTACCCGCATTATCATCAGGATCATAATCAATATTTTGTATTCATAATAATAAAATTCGAAGATAACTCAAATTTATACCAGAGAAATACAACCATAGTGCTCTAATTTTACCTTTAATAGCCCTAGGCCCCAAGAAAGTTCAGAACGACGTCAGCGCAAAATTAATATCATTTTAATTCACTGGAGGTGACATTATGCAGATGCGGGTATTTTGCAGAAATGTTTTGCTCCGCCATCACTTTTATGTGAGTATAATTTAGATTTTATGAGTTACACTGTCCAATTTTCGTCAATTACGAATGCAAATTCGTCGAGAAACTACGAATTATGTTTAGTCGAGCTGGATGATGAAACCTAATTGGACTTCCATAGTCCAACACGTAGAAAAATGGAAAGATAGTGTTTGAAAAGATTTTTTTCATTTATATGCAACTATAGAGTCTTGAAAAGTGATAAAGGAAATTAAGCATTCACTCAACAGTTTACTCAAATAATTACAAATTAAATAATTCAACTCTCAGACGCGCAATACCACTACTGTTAGTTTCTTTAGGGGAATTTAATTCATATTGTGATGGAAATTTTATGTTAAATATGTGTTCCAAGCTTTTGAACAACTATGTATTCATTATTGGTGCATCAATTAACCGAGATTTGTGGTATCTTGAGTTTGTTACGAAATATTGAATTCATAAGATGCAAAAACACCGTTCAAAATGAAAGTAGTTATAAATATTGAGTTTGTTGTATTATTGAACAAAAAATGTTTCTTTCAATAAAACACATCCTAATCGTTACGTAATTTATCTGATTAACTTCTTTTGAAAATAAAAAATTTCAAATATCAACTTCCAGCTACATCATAGTGTGTGACAGCTGGTAAACTGTTTACCTTCAGTTTCTGAAGACGATAACTTGGTTATCGAAACGCACGTCAGAAAGTGTAAGCGTGAGTGTTGGTGTAGTTGTGGTGTAAACAGTGTACTCAGTGTGAATATCAGCAACGGTTCCAGATATTTCAGCTTAGGAAGATGACAACACGTTCTGAGTACGTTCATCATTTAAAATGTCAAAATTTATAATTTCAATGCTAGATTTGACATATTCACCTCAGCCATATCTCAATACTCAAGTAACGACCCTCGTATTTCAACAAATGTTTTGATTTCTCAAAAATTTCTAAATATTATATTTATTTTTATATTTATTTCTCTGAATGGTTGTAATCTCTTGAAATTATCTCTTTAATGATTCTCCAGCAGTCGTTACGTTTTTTAAATCATAGATAAATTGGATTGGATGAACCGCTACTGGCCGAATTAACCATTTAGTTAGACGAAAGCTTCTCGCTTACACTATTCGCACAGATATTACTCCAGATTAATCAAGTTTTAGAAGACAAATCTTTGATAAAACAAAATTAAACAAATCGCCTAGGAAACTTCAAGGCTTTTGCCGGTTATAAATTGATCTTTAAATTGGTTCTGCAGCTCTCAAGCTGGAAATCCTTGCAACATGATTTTTATTTGCATCGTTCAGAATTGATTGCTTATTAAATCATTTTTAAAAGGATGTTAGTAGATAGCATTGATGGAATCGAATTTCTAAATACCTCCAACATAAAAAATTCACAGGCTACAGAGAATTGAATTGGTTGGAAGTATTTGAATTTATTTTTCCATTCTCAATTAATCACATTTTTCAATTCACCAATATTTCATATTTCCAACAATTAGTTACACATTACCAATTTGAGTTGAAGTTGAAATTATCTAATTTCACAATATATACTTTTCAACCATACTTACTTGAAGTTAATTTTCGATGTAACACAAGTATCTACCATACACTTTAACACCTCATTTTTTAATTTCTACTACAATACATACGTACAGCTTGTAATAATTTATTTTGAAAAATACACCCTTATTTTATCAATTTTATGAATCGTTGGATCGTAAACTTCACCATTATAAAGCTGTGTATTATGTTTACTGACTAAAGTCGTAATCGGGTGTTGTTGTGTAGTGTATTTATGTTTGCTGTTAAAATCCTCGAAAGACACAACAAATTAAAGCTGCATTTTTCATTTTCTTTTCCAACTTCTGCCTTATTCCGCTACGTTTCGTTATTTATTGATCGATCATAAGAAATCAATTTCAACCGTGATGCAGCTGCTCAAATGGCGTTTGTTTATGGAGAGAACGTCTCTAAAAAACCATAAAACGTATAATATACATTCTACAGGGAATGTCTCTTCATATTTTTATCTGGAATAATAGAATCTTGTGAAGTATACGAGACTTATTAACGAAATTTCTTTGAAGTCTGTTTATTCAACGGGTTTCAAAATTGCATATTTACAAAGTTGTTTGAACCAGTTATTACAAAAATTTTTCATAGCAATCATATTTCATTTCAGAATTGTAGTTAGTTAACACAATTGACTCAAACTATATCCTTTTTTTACGAATTATTTTGAACGGCAAAGAATTAGGAAAACTAAATGTAATAATGCAGGATAAGCACCTACCTACACGTTAGTCATTTGATTTTGGACGGCTGTGGAATATTTTGTCGAGAAGATTTGCAATAAAGGAATGATAAATTTGTAATACTGCTCAGCGAATTTTCTGATTCAAAATACTGTTTTAGAGCTGATATAAGGTTTTTAAGTGATAAAGGATATTATTATTATTATTATTATGTAACAAAATAGTTTGGAATTTCGAAGCCTAGAAAATTTCACAAAATTCAACCGGATTCTTTTATAATTATCTTATAATTGTCAATGAAGATTCACATTACTTACGCCTCAAATTTATTTTTGCACATCAGATGTCCACGTTGATTTTATGATGCACAGGATTCTGTTTGAACTGATTTTTTAATAGCAAAAAAAGTTTTATTTATAAATAATAATAAAAACGAACAAACACCCCTCAGTCATCTGAATGATTAATCACAAATAAACTGATCGACATCATCCTTATTGTTCTAAAGGAACAAATAATTTTGTCTATGTCTATGAATTTTTGATATTAATAATAACTTTTAACTTCACCTCAGTTTTAGTGTAAAAGGTCTTAAATTATTTCAGAAGATTTGGGAGACCATTGAAGTTATTTATGTATTGATATATCTTTCAATATGGTTGTTCAATTTGAATCTCGAAGCTATGAAATTGGTACTTATTAAATACATACAAGCAACCCATCCTAGCATTAATCATTACCACAGATGAACATCTGATCTTTATGAGACTGAGTAAGTAAATTCCTAATTGTATCTTCTAGCGATTTAATATACATACAATGGTCCAACTCGGATTTTAGGTAAACTTTATGAAACAATTGTAGAGTTATGTTTAATAGAGTGGAAGTTTTAGTTCTATTCGAACTTGAAACTTTGGTTATATTGCAAGACGTTACCCGTTCACTTCGCAATTAACATAATCGATAATTAAAGTTTACTTAGATATAGGGCTGATATTGTATAATGAAAAGTAACGTATTTTTTTGTTATAAGTTAATAAGAAGTTTGAGGTTGATTGGAGCTTTTCAGTATAGTTTGAAAGAATTTGCCATTTGAGTATTAAAAGTGATGATATCGTATGATAATTCGTATTTATCAAAGTAATTCAATTTTGTTCTTCTTCTTTCTCTCTCTCAACTTTAGTTCTTCAACAATCACTGCATTTTCATCCTTTCTTTAGCCTTGACCTACACTGCTCAAAAATGATCTAATCTCCTATATCTATCTTTTTCGGTCTATGTCTTCTTCATATAATTCCTTATACTTTAGTTTGTCACATTTCAATTACTCTGCTTGCACTTATTCTATACACATAAACGAGTCCTGTAATCTTTTGAGCTCTGACACTATGTGTAGTGGTCTAAGAGCCCGTGAACGGCTACCTATATGTATTTGACCAGACCTGAGTTTTTGTGTATTGAGGCTCTACCTACCTTATATGGGAATGGACGCGACTAGCGCTCAGGTAAGCCAGGTATCGATTTTCAATCAACTATAAATCAACTTGACCACGTTTTTTAGCAATTTCAAAATTGGCTGCTACAAAGTAGACTGCACGATGATAGTCTGCCATTCCGATTTTCCTATAAAAATAATATACTTTCAAATTTCGAAACGGCAGATGATACCTGGCTTACCTGAGCGCTAGTCGCGTCCACCACTTTGGGCTTAGTGAGCCTCTATCCCATGTGCGGTTGGTATAAGGGTCTCAAAACACAAAAACTCAGGTCTGGTCAAATGCACATAGGTAACCGTTCACGGGCTCTTAGATTACAGTATAAACTCTTTTCAGATCGACATTTGTTCTTTATTTATTTACATATATTATTATCAAATTCATTGTTCATATACATTTTTTTATTCACCGTGCCTACCTAATGGGTTTTTTATTTGGGTATCGAAACTACGAACACTGCACAACTGACTACTTCCTAAGCCAAGTTTTTGTCAGGACATTTAGAAAGAGCGACACACAAAACTGCATATATTGAGAACAAATAGACACCGTGGAACGCAATTTGTTCAATTGCAATCAGTGGGAGCGAAATAGAAATGAAGAATCCGAGAAATGAGTCGCGAAATTTGAGAGACAATGATTAAGAGCAAAAGAAACTAACTAAGAAAAAGGAAGACGAATAAGGACGAGTAAGAGTGAACCACTTACAGGTCCCGAACCCCTAATCATCATTTATGGAAGGTAAATTAGGGAAACCACCGACACGCTGCATAATACAATTATGAAATGCCCAGTTGGCGGTTTAGAAAGGCCATTTTCTAAACACTCTATATCTATTATTCGCTTTTATATATTTATTCTTAATTCTCAACAGCAAATATTATTTTGTTCTTCGATATTTTTTGAATTTTTTCCTCGTGATATTCTTATTCTACATCTTTCATTTAAGTGAATTCCCATAATTTTCAGACAGACATATACATTAATTACTTCGGTCTTTCTCTTATTTTGATTTTATACATGAACTTGAACGATTCATTGGTTAAAAAGGAGTTAGTTAAACATTATTTTCATATTCAACTCCAATTAAATTTCAAATTAATTCTCCACTATTCCACATGTAGGTATAAATATTCCTAATAACAGCTTCCTATATTTTACTCACGTACTAGATATAGCAGTACAGCTTTGCATAGCTAATCTTAATTGCATGGTAGTTAAAGCAATAAATCTTGCTCCTAACTCGAAAGTTACAAGCTTCCCAAGACTACATGAGTAATGTCGATCGTTCTCATTTAACACTTCTTAAAATCGATTCCTTCTAGATCGTTTATTATATTTGAGGAAATTTCCTGGCAAGGGGATCTTTCACTGGCATAAGAAGGGGACAGCGGAAGATGCGTTCCGTTCTGGTTCACTACAGATTATCAACATTACGTTACCGTTCGATCGGGCCTCTCGCAGCGATATTGAGTCATAAATTAGTCGGGCACAATGCCGGCCATTACCGGCTCAGTCGATGTTTTTAGATAAAAGCGTATATGTGCCTGTTGTCATTTTTATTCCTTTCGATAGATCTCGAAAATTTTCCGGGAATGTTTCAGCCATTATTTTTTAAAAATTTATCAAATAGGTTACGGCAATCCGACATTCTTATGTTCTGGTCAGAAATATAATGTGAGAATTCTTCAAATTCCTGTTTTATATTACTTAGAATAGATCAACTTGATTTTCACTACCTTTTCCTAGCCCGATTTCCAATTTTTAAGGTCTAACATTATCCCTGCTTTATATACCACGTTGGGTTGTAATCAACAAGTAATCAAACAACTAGAAAGAGTTACGAGATATATGGCAAACATTGCTCGGTCTGTAAGTGAAACATCTACAGTAGACTATCTAATATTTTGTAATTACTTCCACTGTTCAAAAGTTATCGCGATGATTTGTTCTGTGTTTAAAAAACTGACTCAAATTACGTGGAAGAAAATTCCAGAACTTTCTTAAAAATTAAAGCGCATAAGGATCAAATTACATAAACAACTGTCAGCATTTATTTTATTAAAAATAGGATTGTGGTAAATAATAAGATAATGAATTGTAGTTAATTCGCTTGTGACATTAATTCTGTTCATTCAAACTTTCTAAAATAATTGTAATTTCGAGTTAAACACCCTATTGATAAAAATTGAGTTATTAAATATTTGATAAACAGACAGAACGATTTTAGAATGAGAAACAATTAGTTATAAAATATAATGTGTATAAATATCTCGTTTAAAATGTGTGCAATTCTCGAAATTTATAGGGTAGTTATAAATTCTTGTAAAAAAATTCCGGAATAGATTGCCTGTATAAAATCATGAGGGATTATTCGATGTTAGTGAAACAATTGAACTAAGTACCGTTGTTGTAATAATTAATTTTAACTGAATATTATTTTTGAATTATCTAAATTCAATGCTTTCCACATTCTAAGGGTAGCTCAGTGATTTAGTGACGAATGAATATCATTATATTTTCTTTTAATTTTTCATTGCCGAATCTATTTTTTATAGATTGAATAAGCTGAAGAACGCTAATGATAAAAAACTAAAGGTTTGAAATAATAATATCAAAATATATTTCGCAAGTTATCATCATTTCAGTGTTAGGATTATTGCTATCGAAATTTATGGACTATTATATGAACTCTTCTTCGTTTAAATAGATGTACAGGAATCTATCAACTATTAATCCTAATAATATGTCTATCTTAAGTAAAAACCAATCTCTATGTATTTTAATGCAGATTACACGATGTAGGACAAACGATCAAATCGTTTTAGGCAGGTATCGCAATCGGTGCTTTTTCATTTCGAATAACGCCCTTGTAAATCATGCGGCAAACAATGAAAAAGTTAACCATCGCTTCCAAATTGGTGATATGTTAAATGATGCGCAATGCCGATTGCATGTGAGCCAGATAATGAAATATAGTTTGCTATGAATGGCTCAAAAGTTATTTCGATTTGGATTGCACAATCTCTGAATTCATGATAAACTAATTAATAATCTGTATAATTGCTACAGATATGTGCGTTGTTATGGTAAATATTTAACGTGGGGATATTCCAGGATGATTTTGCATTTGATGTATATGTAATTATTTATAAATGCTGAATTGTTTTGTTTTTAAGCATTTCGATCAATATTCCACGATGTTTAACTAACAACAAAAACAAATGTAAATTTTTAATAATAATAGTAGAGAAGTGAGAGTCGTATCTGTCATTTATCATGTGTCACCTGTCATGTCATACGACTTTTAAGCTGAATTGTAAAATTCTTTGACTGGATATTTGAATACTAGTTTCTAATTATCGGATGCCATAAGACACCACAAACCTCTACGCTATTATTAATTCATTATATATTAGTATGTTGTGTGTAGGTATAAAAGCGAGAAAATGTTTTATATCATAGTAAAAAGAGGATTAAAAAAGCAAGGGTAACGAAGGTGCCCAAAAAGTTATTACGTCCATTATACAGGGCCGTGTTCGTTCAGTTGTCGTATGGGTAAACGAACAAAAAGAAACGTTTGTTACAGGGTCGTAATCGTTAATTATACAGAATAGTTGGGAAGACATTTTTTAAAATGAAGTTGAAAATCCTACGTTAGATCCCAAAATATGGAAAACATAGTATGGATGAAATATGCCAAGCCACAGGACACATGTCTTAGGTTACCTATTTATGATTATAGAATATATGATACACAAGATACGTAGTGCGGTCCGTGAGTTCTTAGCCTAGCATAGTAAGGAAGGTCATAAATATGAGGAAACTGTGATTATTTTTTAATTTATTCATTCTTTGTATCCACACATTTTTCAGAACGTCTGGCTAAAGCTGCTATGCAACTATAAAAATATGATTTTTAGAGTGAAATTGTTCGTATACTGTTAAAGCTTTTACCCCTTAAATGAGCCTTCAGCTTTGCGAACAAAAAATATTCGGACGGAGATAGATCAGGACTATATGGTGGGTGTTCAATTTCTATGAAGCCTCCTGCGTGTACATTAGCCTTGAAAAGCGAAGCAATGTGATTGTTTTTCGTAACCTTTTTAATTTTTGGCACGGTCTCTCCCTACAGAAGCCACACAATTGAATCTTAGTTGGATGTCGGATCATAGTGAAAGACCATAATTTCATCACCTCTTACAATTGATCGGATTACACTTGCTGGGTACGGCAAAGCATAAAAAACGCTCACAATATTCTACTTGCTGCTTTTGTATTGCGCTGAGAATTCGAGACACTTACCTTGCTCTAATTTATCATATTCAAATGCTCAAGTAGGATCCTTAGAACACTTGTTTTGGAAATGGTGGTGCTGCAATTTCTTTTATTTTTAGGCGCCAGTCTCTTAGATTTCTTCCACTAATTTGTATTTTCTGTTATCTTTCATCATTTGATGAATACGTTCCTTGAATTTCACGACAGTGGACGAACATTGGATAGAAGTAAAGCTAATGAAATTGAGCTAATGCATAATTTATTTTTCATGAGTTTCTATGAAATAACTGTTTTTTTTTATATCTTATACTCTTCCTATATTTTTCATATCTGTGTACTTAAAGTTGTTTTCTTCTACTAAATTGGCATTGTCTCATGAATTGTTAAGGTTTTTTAAAGTAAGCAGATATGATCATTGTTATATAAATTTCGAACAGAAACAAAAAGTCAGGAAGAGGAAACGAGTTTGTTTGGGAGAACGATGTTTATCGAATTTCGTCTATTGTAGTTTTAAAACAAAACGGTGAAACTTCCTTCTCATTTTCGTTCAAGAAATTGCAAACAATTCTCTCATTACGTTCATAATACGTAGCGAAACATTGTTATATTTCTTAAAAATCATTTCATACTTCAAATGAAATAAATTTTGCTTTATAAATGTTAACACAAAAGCTATATTTGTAAATATATCAGTTCAAAGTGAATTTACACGAAAACTTGTCTATTTATTATCACGTTCACAATAGGTCAAAAGACACTGTTAAATATCTTTAAAATCGTTTCATACTTCAAATGAAATAAATTTTGTCTTACAAACGTTACCATAAGAGTTATTTTTTTGTAAATATATATCAGTAGGTACGTAAGTAAATTTATAAAAAAGCTTGTCTATGAATCGGGAGCAGCTCAAGGCAGAAACTGTATATACGTTGCATATTCAATATTCACTTTCAAGACTAAGAAATAAATTGTTTCCTGTATCGACATCTTGCTCGAAATGAAGATAAAGTACCAATACAATTGAATACAGATTCTTTCCCTTTAAAATAGCTACATATATGTTTCTAAATCATCTTGAGTTTATGTTTCTTCTAATTAAAAATAATTTTTTTAGACGCTTCGACCTGTTGCAGTCTAAATTAAAATGTTACTCGACATTTACGACAGATGCCTGTCATTTATGACATACATTGATATTGTTTCCTCCAATCTAACATCTGTCTGTCTAGAACTGTGGCCTTGAGAATCTCCGTTTGAGGGTATTGTGAATAAAGGCAAGAGGTAGTAAAGTGAAAATTGAGATAACAATGAAATACAAAAGAAGATTAAGAAATATGAAAACGACTGGATAACATAGAATTTTAGTAATTGGGACAGAAAAGCTATTTTATTTCGATTTCAAAATATTGACGAACAATCTCACGCTTTGGATGAGTTTAGAATTTGTCTTTTATTTTATTAGGGCACCAAAATATTATAAAACAGCTGTTTCTATTCATATACTTCTACTATTATGACCAACAAATCAAAATTTTCATGTTATATTGAGAGTTTTTTATACTATCTATATTTCTATTAAAATCTCTCTGTAGAGTAAGTCAACTATGTGTTCATTGGAAACAACAATATTTGTATTCATTATTACAATTATCACTAAACACCCTGTATAAATTTCATCATTTCCTTAGTAATTTCGTTCATAATAAATGTAGAAACTGACTTCAATTATCCAAATTACGTACGTTTTTCAATGGAAACATTAATGGGCGATGGGTCTACACGTTTTTGGTTTTTGTGAAATTCTATTTTATCATTCTTCCGATTATTTGATCTGGTTTAGTGTAGAAAGATATAGGAGGATTGAAATCAACTGGAAAATCTATCAAAGATAACTACACCTTTGTTCGAATTTTGTTTGCACTCGAATCTTTGTCCTTCTTTGCTTCACTGGTTTTTATTCGTTACTGTTGCCTTCAGAAATGATACAATTCGGCGGACTCCGAGGGAGAGTCACTACTGAATAAATATAAAAATAAGATACGGTTTTTTATCCATTAGACATTTCAGATCGATGTAAAAAGCTACACATAACTTTGAAAGATTAATAGTATAAATGTCCGCTACAGCAGGAACACAATATGGTGATTGTTTTAATATTTGTGAAAAACCATAGCATCGTTATAGTCTTTAATAGGAACTGACTATTTTAAAATCCCACTGGAAGATATAGCTAAACTTCTTTTCATGGTCTGCAATTAATGTTACCATTTTATCACTCCAACTTCAGTCGCTTAAGAATGCATTCAAAAAGTGTTTTATTCTAGGTCATAATCATCATTATCTATGAAAATCATTAATCAATTCATCTCTCTTTCTAGTCTAAGTATATAATTTTATGTTAATGCCGCTAAATGTTGTTGATTCTAGGTCTATTATGTTTTATTTTTTTTAATAATTAATTTAATTTAATATGAATTAATTTAAAGAAAAAATTGATTTCAATAATTATTAAATTAACGTTTAGAAACATAAACATATCAAAAGGTCCAAATAATACGAAATTAAAGATATTTATAATTTTATATTATATAGATGGTATAATATAAAGAAATCGAAATAGTTGCCGATATTTTTCCAAATAAATCAATACAGTTGGAAGAGTTATACTTCGGAGTTTTAATAATTTGAAATTCAAACAACTGGATATTGGAACAAAATGTGAGAAACTATGTGTGGAGAAAGGAATTCTAAACAAATAATTTGATGATATGTTAATTAATTGGCTAAATCTGTCATAAATGTCGAAATAACATTATTATGTACATATAAGTTTTTCGTCACCTTAAAATTTCAAATGAGTAAATTTGAAACTCGAATTATCTGGGCTATAATTCCAGTTTCTTCAGTTTTCTAAATAATTTCAAGTGGTAGTTCACATATTGAACCTTTCCAATGAAATTTATCATTTTTCATTTGAAATAATAAAAACGTAATGATACACATTCTGCTTCTTAGATTTGAACGACAAATTTTTGATAAGAATGTCACAATTAATTCATTTGCATCCAATTTCATCGTCATGACAATTTACTTGAACAATAATTTCCATTAATTCGAGTAAGTAGAATTGGTAGCTATCAAAAGAATTATTTTTGATTCCATTGAATTTTATACCACGTGTTTCAGCGATAGTCGGAGGGATTTTCTTTGACCGTAATTATCTTGGAAATGACCTCACGATGTTGGTCGTATCCAAGTTTACAGATTTGTGTATTAGTCGATATGATAACTTAGGAATATCAATATTTTTGTGACTTTTTTTTATTCTGTTGTTTGTTTAGTGCTATTGTATTGATACAAATAAATTGATAAAATTGAAACTCGACACAAGTTTAACCCTTTTGCTCCGGACCATTCAAATGCAATGCTAGATTTGGATGCCCAATTGGAAAAAAAGCAAATTTTTAAATAATTGCGGCCATAAAATCGTTTGAGGACATCAAAACATCAACTGGGTTTTTGCCGTCGACAAATTATCCTTCCTCCACATAGACCCCAGGATGTTTTAAAATCGAGCTAAACAACGTAGTTGTTCGTATCTGAATCAAAGAAGAAGGTAGACTGAGGGAACTTGTAGAGAATCTGTGGTCCGATGATTCCTAGCAAAGAAGAAGCTCGCAGAGGAACCAATCGACTCGGAAGCGATTGAGTCAAACAAGTGGCTTTGTAAGCCAAGATCATTCTCAAACATCACTGACAGCTGACCGACGCTAAGTGAACCATTTATTTTCTTCACAGCCACTTGAGTGTTTAGTTGTAAATTTCGTATTAAATTAGGTTGTTCTGTAAATTAATGCTCACATTTTTCACGGAGTTGAAGAGACAAAGGAAGATTCTGCTATACTTAAAATTTTTATTGAACTTGTTTCGAATTTGGATTTTAGTTTTTTATTATATATTTCGAAAATTCACTTACTGTGTTTGGTTAATAATTTGCTAATGATTTCTTTCTAAAACCAATTATTTAAGTTTCTTAATTGAACAATTCAATTTTTTAATATTATAAATTATGTATATGTTACATAGAGCAGCATAAGAATTTTAGAAGGGGTTGGGTGGCACAAAAAGGTTGGGAAACACTGTTTTTAAATTATGATTATCTGAGACTAATATAATCGGAGGGAATATAGCATTCTGATTTTCTATAATTGGAAAATATTAGTATTTAGTAATTGAGTCCTTCTAAAATGTGGTTTTAGACAGATTTTCAAAGCAATATATGTGTTCTGTAGGTCCTTGGTAACAGAATTCAAACTATCTGCATTTATATTTGGCATTTCTTCTTTCAAGTAACAATTTTGGCAATTTCTTATGTTTCTGGAAGAGCGTTCTAGTTTTCATTCACTCATCGGATTTAGTTTGATTCACCGTATCATTTTTTTCGTCACTTATAAATTTTCCTTTATACTTTTTTTAACGGCAATCTGGTTATTTCTCGTCATCGATTTTTGCATTGATTAATTAAAAATTTTGACATCATTTCTCGTTCCTTTGCTTTTAGATGGGATTATTCATATTCTGTTTCTAAATTGGTTCGGACCCATTCAACTACTCAAAATTATTATTAATATAAGTACTTTCATGAACCTAGATATGAATTTTCTCTGAAAGGTTTTTAGACGTTACAAAATTCTACCATTGTCTATTTATCGTAAATTCTGCATTCAATTTGCTTGGATTTTTAGTCTCAAATTCAGTTTTCTTTGTATATTAATTTTCCAAATTCCAAATAGAACGCTGTAAAGTGGACTTTATGAAATTGGAACTGTTTACTCTGTTATAGGTAACAGACAAATGGGAAACGTGAAAACTTTATGTTAATTTATTCGCCTTTCGTTGTAATTGTAGGTTTTTCCGTAAAAGAGAAACCGTTTCTTTGAACTTTGGCGACTAATTGCGAAACTTTCAGGGCGAAATTCTATAAAGTTTAATAATTTTAAATTTTCACAAGCGTCCGTAACGAAGGATTACAAAGACTATTCAATGTTTTCTCTTATTGCTCAGTTAGATTCTGAGTAAGTCTCCTAATTGGAATTTTCTTTTTTATTCTTAAAAGAGCGATTGAACGATGATAGAAGAAAAGCAAGTCTAGTTTCTTAATTCGTCCAGATGAGTGTACGACACAATTTCGTTGTGATGTTGGACCTTTTGTTTAAGTATTACTGAAAGTAGGCTTAAATGAGATTCTTCTTTTATTTGACTTGTTTGTATTGTTTTCACAAAGACGTTTGGATTGTGCTATTATTTATTGTGTAAAAGGAACATAAAAGTAACGAATCGTCAAGCTAAGGCTATTGTAAGGAAAATACAGAAACAAATGTTCATACACATGAACGATTTTAATTAAAATTATCATTACATCATCGATAATTAAATTAGGAGAAAATAAAGAGATAAAAGTCATCATTAATATTATCTTGTGAATTCAAAAATAAATCGGAAATGTCACGATATCTTCCTTACAAGTTTGAAATTGTTCCATTGACGCTTATATTTTTCAGGAAGTTTGGCTGCTTTGGCTATGTTAAATAGCGTCTGAAATTAGAGTGACCATTCCTTCACTACAAGTATTTCAATTACTGAAATCTGGTCACAAAAAGCCGCTTATAATAGCCAGTTAAACCTGGATTTTGCCACTTGAACACGGCGACTTATCATTCCAGAAACTTTGCCTCTCGTAATTATTGTCGCAGCGGAAGCCTCGCTTTTCGTCGATAATGAGGATTGAGTATGATTTTCAGAAAAATTTCATAGTTGAATTTTGGATCATCATCAATGCAAATCATATTTTACCAAAACATAATAGTGAGAGAATTCGAATTCAGAACAAATTGTATACCCAAACACACAATTCATCTTTCTCAACAATAACGAGAATGAATAGCATTCTCATTTTTATTTGCCAGGTTATTAGTACGGGATTGTGACAGTTAAAGGGGAAAAGTGTGACTAAAAGCACAGTAAAATGAAAGGTATGTAGCCGAAAAAATAATTTTTTCAAAAATTTTGGATGTTGAATAAGTTTTTGTCACACGGTGCATGAAAGATTTCTTTCAGGACTCACTTCTCATTTAGAAGATATAGTGTTTCCAGAGAATCATTTTTGAAATAACGACTGGAAAATAACAGTCATTATTTTGGAATTTGGCAACAAATATACCTACGAAAACGATACGATGGCGAAGGAATGAGGGGTTTATGTTATTTGTAACTATACTTAAGTGTTAATTTGGGTAATATCTAATTTATTTTTTTAATGAATTGAATGTTTCTGTATCTATGAATTGATAGCCGTACGCGGCACTCGATAGAGTTGTTTTAATTTGTGTTATGGCACACATCGAAAATAAACATAAGTCATCAGATTAAAGTTGGATAAGCGGAGCGGGTGAATACCCCACCTCAGCATCACCAAGTACCGAAGCCGCTAACCCCGCAAACCAGCCCTGTCGATAATATATGATAAAACAGCCGAAATCGCAATAATTTATTAGCATGCAAGATTTCAAGTGCGCGCAAACGACGCGACAAGCAGCAGGTAGTAGAATATGAAGCGTCGGCGCGTGAACTTGCGCCTTGACGCGAGCGTCGTTCGATAGCGACGGCGTTGTTAGTGCCGCACAACCAGCCCCGGTGTCTGGTGGTCAGCTGATTCAGAAACGAAACAACACGCGAGATCACAACACACATATACCGATAGAAGGGTGTCTGAAGAGGGACAACAATCAAACTGAAACGTTTTGCTCATTGAGAGGAAATATTGAGGTTATGTGTCACGTGTCGGATGTTTACCGCGTTTTAGTGTCGACGACTACAACGACGTGGTGAAGAGTGATTAGGTGATGTACTGAGTGTTGTTTTTGTAAGCGACCACGTGTGAGTGGGGGGTCAAAAACTGCCTCACAGTGCGTGTACCTGCGGGGCTTGTGACAAAAGCAGGACATGTGCCACCCAATGGGGAGGCCACCACCGAGGAAAAAGCCTCCATACCGGTGAGTACTTTCTATTATTCTTATATTTACCTAAAATTTTGCATATACATAAAAAGAAAATTTGTACCTTCGACTAAAAATAAACTGAAGGTGTTTTGGAAAATTGTACACAGCTGTTACCCTACATCCATATATTCACCTAAGTATCAATAATTTACTAATATAGGTATAAGTCTGATATCAATCAATAGCAAATTCTGCTATAATGGACTTTCTGTCCAGTACAATTACTTCCAAATAATAGTCTTGTAAATTCCATATTTATAATTTATATTTTCTTTTTGTGTATATTCCATGAATAAATAATTAAACGAATAAGACTGACATTGATAATACTATATCAATATTGTATATTTCAATCATTGAAAAATTACAAATATATCCTTGATTATTATTTAATTGTTTAATATGTTCATAACACATTTTTCACATGATAATAATGAAATAACAGTTCTTTCCAGAAAAATCTTGTTTGAAACTTGGTCTGGAATTCTTAGGCTAGCTATTTCGCAAAACACTAAAGATACTAAGCTTGTTTACTAAAACATTGCCAAATTTTCAGGAATAATGTATAAATGACCAAAGTTATATTTCATCTAGTGACAGACTGGTTGTTAAATGTTTTTATTATGAGTTATTTACCTCGAATATAATATGTGTCTCTCTTAGAGCGCCTTTTTTAATCTATATAAGTAGTAATGCTGTGAATATATAAAATTTCACAAAACACGGTACTCTAAACTGAATCTGCGAACGTATATTTGAATAGGAAACTAACGTTTTATGATAGGTCATGAAATATTTGTACTTTAATTACCCGAAATAATTGCAAGAAAACTTCGCATACAACGATCACTCAAATATAGCTTCAGTCAAGCTTTATTCTAATACAAGTAAAAGTCTTTTGAGCACTACATATATATTCACACACTTCTTATTAGCACTATACAACTTTTCCACGTTATTTGAAGCACATTTCGATAATAATGTTATTACCCTCAGAGACAAGAATTTAAATGAAGATGCATTGAATTTTTACGCTTTACTGCCCAAAGCAAGTGAACTTAGGGAATGGGGGAAGTTTTACTAACTATACTGCTTTCAACTATAAATTATTTGATGCATTTGAAATCATAGTATTATGATTAGTTTAAATAAAGACAAGGAACAGATTCTTCCCAGTCCACTTTAAAGTTTGTTTAGTAAATATAACATACTAAAATTTTCCGTGCGTCAAATATCTAGTATTATAGTTTAGAAATTTAGAATATTATTGGTTCACCTATAGTTACATATAAAGTGAGATGGTTTTAAAAATATCCTCCAATTTTTTAGCTCATTCAATTGTGTTTTATGATGTTTCAATGGATTGCACAAAGAATCTATCATCACAGAAGATATCTCCAGTTTTGAAGAGCTACAAAGCTTATTTATGGTGAATTGACACCAAAAACACTTGTAAATTGTAATTACAGTGTACTCAAAAGCAGTCGAGATGAAATGGAAATTCTGCTTTAGTAATGTCACTTATTCAAACTTATCGAGTTGATTTAAGATAATGGATGAAACAGATGGCATATTTATTTGGATTCACCATATTCTCTCCTCGGATCGGATCAGATTTCCATGAATGCACTAAAATAATCCATATGACTTCTCTTTTACGTCTTCTATTAAAATAAAAAGTATGCCACGGAGAGGTTTTGAAGAAAAAGCATCGACATATTAAGAAGAAACAATTGCTGAATATATTCATAAACCTGGCTATTCTAGCATGTATCTCTCAAACTACTAAATCAAATGACGATAAGCTAAGTGAAGACATTAATGAACAAGTTAAAGTAAGCAGATCTTCCACTATATGATAATTAATTTCCATTTCATGATACCAGATGTGATATTTCGTACAATAGGCAAATAGACCACTGTGAACAAACTAAATGCTTTTAGCAATGTAGTTCATCGAGCCATTGTATGCATCTCAATTTTATATGATCGGTATTTTATTGTAAAATCTTCGAAACTTAACATTTATGAATTTGAATGATTTAAAACGGGGTCTTGATAAGAGAAAATATGAGTGAAAGGAAAGCGGTGTTCATAATTACATTCTGAGCTTTCAAAAGTGAAAGTAGGACCGCTATAGATTTTTCTGTAACATCCATAAACTTTATGTCAAACCTAAAATGAACTGATTATTCTAGTTTGCTAATTCTGACATATAACCGTAGCCGTAAACTTCATATTAGTAATTTGTACACAAATTACACACGCAAACAAGCCCTATTGGCAACTTAATGGATACAATTAACAGTTCCATTGGGCACATTTATTTTCATATCGTTTGTTCATTTACACTGATTCATATCAACTTAACCAATCGAACTGTAGCAAGTATAATTCACGTTAAAATTTGTAGGTAATATTGATTCATTAGATATTCCACGAACCATTTTAATATTTTCCTATACTTCCTATCAGTTGTGGCCAATATCTCATCATCAATACAAGCTTCTGCACCTAAACTGAAAGTTGAAGTAAAATAGATTTTATAATATGGAGCATGTGAACCAATCAATTCTAGTCTTTATATTCAATTTCATGTAATCAGGTAGTGTTGATGTAATTATTAATCTTTTTTGGAAAATGGGATCTTTCACTTTCTCATCCATTGTTGGTTTGGCAAGCACTTTACAAAAATTTTTAACCACAATTATTTTTGTTTAGTGTTCGATGAGTTTTTTCAGTGCTTCACTTTATATTAACACCATCTTATTTTCAACTACTCACAATAGGAACTGATTAAAAAACCGTTACCATGTTGGACATATTTGAATACGCCCCTTCGTTCTATTCGTTGAATCATTTATTAAAAACTAGTCACTCCCATCAAGCACTGATAAGATATCCATGTCGATTACAGTTGTGTTTTAGTATTGATCCTTGTATTGCTATGGAAGTTATCATGTTATTTTTTCAATTGAAATATTTTTTGTTTATTTTTCTTTAGTACAAAGAGATGAATCACTAAATCATTATGCCAAAGCTAGGTCATGTATGTGATGACAAGAGTAAGATGATTTCTCAAGAATTTTTAAATACAACTCTTGTCCAATAAAACATCTGACTATTTAGCTGCTTCAAAATATTCTTAAGTAAATTTTTTCGATTTATTTGAAGAAATAGGGAAAAAGACAGCCAGTTCTCACTTATTTCGGATGTCTTTCTACTTTTTCAAGTGTGAGGCTTGTTGAAGTTAAACGTTATTACTTATATTTGATTTTGATTTATTATCTATTACCCTCAGAAATCCCGTATCTGTACTTTGTTATTTGTTTTTTTATTTCTTAGTATTCAAGTCTCTGATCCATATGTCAATATAGATATGGCTATTTTTTTGAATATTTATTTGTTTTGGTATTTACTTTTTGGCCAGAAGCTGTACCTTCATTGCGAATTTAATCTTCCATCTGCTCCAGTCTTCTACATTGTGTTAGACTTTACTATATTCTCGAATCTTCCAATATCACGTCTTCGTTTATTTTCAATATTTATTATCTATATTTTTTTAAGCTGAGTTTAAGGTTTTCTCATCCTCTACCATTTTATCCATGTCACCTGCTTAGGTATTGTACCTCTGTTATTTTAGTGTCTCCCATTTTCCAGTGTCCAACGTTGTACTGTTTTATTTGTCTTGGAAAATGAAAGTAATTATTACGGTCCATAAGAAGCTTGTAAAATTTGAATGATAGAATCAAAGATAAGAAAAAAATCGGTGGTTATCAATGTGGATTCAGGAGAATCAAATATGGAGCCAATTAACATCAAGATACAAAAATTGAGGGAAGGTATGAATACAACATTGATCGGAATCTGGTGTGGAAGATTTTCGGTAGTATAAACTGAAAAGACAAATTAAAAATACGTAAGAATCATTGTAAAATGTGTGTAAAATGAAAAGACTAATAAACATAACGTCGCAGACCTCAGTACCAACAGAAAAAATACAGCACAGGTATTTGAAAATATAAGCATAGAAATGAAATATCTGCAATTCTTCCAGCATTGCATTAGATGCAGTTATTACAGCTGTTAGTTCATTCCTCGTAGAAGAAAACAGATATAAACAGAGATATCAGATAACAAAAATTGAAAAATTGATCACCGGATATAATGAAGGTGCAGGGATTTCTTTAGATACTTGGATAACAAATAACCAAAATAGAATTATATTAAAATTGATATTATAATATATAAATAGTTCATACAATGCTTGTACTATACAAATTCTCAAATCGAAGCTCGTTTATTTCATTATATTTCAATTTAATATTGTTTACTGATGTCATCAATCTATTATTTCTTTAAGACATGTGACTTGGTTCTCCCCTTTTTTCATGCACTCGCTAATACGTACTTTTAATAATACCCCAGTTTAGGAAAAATAGTCCTCCACTTTTATAATTGTATGAATCTTGTAATAATATATTTTACTCAACTTTTATAATATTCTGGTTGGTATCTTTCATATTGACAATTTGGTAGTAATACATAATCCATTCCTTTCCCAGTGCTTCTCGGAAGCACAATTCTATAAAAGATCTTCTTTCACAATTATTATTATTATTATTATTATAATTATTATTATTATTATAATTATTATTATTATTATTATTATTATTATTATTATTGTATGCGCTATGAATCATGACTGGTGGTATTGCTGCCTTATTTAGCTTTATTCTGTGTGCTGATGCAACATTTTTGGTGAAGTTATGTTAGTGAATAACCAAGTTCAATTTTATAAAAAATTTATCCACTGAACACTACTAAATGTACAAGGACATTAATTCTTCCTTTTAATAGTTGCTCATATTTTCGTTTAGAAGAATATTTCGATTATCTAAAATTTGAAATTAAATATGAGGCTGTTTGAAATGATAGTAATGCCGCTTACATAAGACAGGCAAACCAATATAAATTCATCAATGAATAAAAATAAATGAGATTTTAGTAACTCAAACTGCAGTATGGAAAAAGTACACATTTCATGATAAAATGACTATTAAGATCCTCGAAATATAGTCAAACATAAGAAACATTTTTAGAAATGGTTCATGTAGGTCCATAGAAATAAAAAAAATTGAGTAAAATTCATAATTCGATTTTATAATTTTAATGTAACTGTCAATAAATTTAAGTTGAGGGTTATATAATTAGATTTTCTATTTGATATTTATAAGGTAGGTATATTGATTTATAAAATTATTGTATTTGTCAATGATTATATTTTGATAAGCTATTGAAATTATCTATACAAAAAATACATCATTCATTAAAAGCAAGTATAAATATATTAACGATAATTTTCGTCATTTCGCATTCGATAAATATATCAAATCTCTTTCCGAATTTGCGTGGAATGGATTGACATTATCAGTGAAGTAGCTAGGCACAGCCTCGTCTTTGAGTCTCACAACCTTTACGAACAACTACAATTTTTGGTATCTAATCTATCGAACTCCATTAGAGACGCCAATGAATCTATTCAATACATAATTTCAAGTGCACTGAAAGACATCTATTCTAATGTTTACATAGCTATTAGAATTGTGTTGACTATGTCTGTAAGTACAGCTTCCACAGGAAGAGTATCTAAGTTTGGAATTATTAAGAACTACTTAAAAAACAATATTAAGCAGGACTGACCGTCTTGTTTGGCAATACTCTCAATAGAAGTTAATTTAGATGAAGAGGACTTCTTGGTAACGAAGGAATAGGGGCCCCGCTGATTTAACTTACCCATTAATATAAAAAATATTAAATTAGTCGGACGAAGTATTATCTAATTGATGGGTTACGAAAGGGTTTTTGTTACTATTTAATTAAATATGTGATAACAACTTATTCAATTTTCCATGGTGGTCTTATTGATCATTTTCTAAATGATTGGTAAAGTTGTTAGATACTCTTTTCTTCTGAAATAGTTTTTCTTAAAAATTTTGTTTTTTTGATCACTCTAACACTCTAGTTTTAAGTCCGTTTCTGCTTTTCTCTATTTCTTACCAGCACAAACATCATCAGCGTCATCAGAATTCCCTCTAGACTTATTCAAAGCGTTGTGTTCGTTCGTTCGTTCTGATATCCGTTACGAGATTCTAGAGTTATAATTAGACGCAAATGTTCATGATGTGTTTCGCTTGCGCCACACACAGTAATAAAATATACTGACACTTACCGCTCCATATCGTTTCACGACTACACTTGGTTGAAGGGTCAGTAGCGTGACTTTTGGGATGATTTTTGAATTATCTGAATCAAACATCGTTTTTAGTTTTTTGACTCATCCATAATTACACAAAACGTTGTCGCCAAAAGTCGTTTAGGCTCTATCCAAAGCGCTTATTATCTAGTATGGGGAAGATCTTTCAGGATAATGAAAAAGCAAACATAAGAACATGAAGACCGGTCTAAATGCAATCTGAGCATTTCAAGTACATATATTTTGAATTTCAGTGCCATTATTCATTGGAAATAACATGAATATAAATATCATGTATCTATATCTTTGAATTCGTCCACTCTATTTGCATTATTTATTCATACAAATGATATCTTTCTAGTTTTATGAATAACCCTTTATTAGTATAGAGATTCGCAAGTTATGATATATTATTTTAATAACATCTCAAGGATTATATAAGCAAAAGTACATACGTTGTTGCAACGGTAATATTTCAACATTAAAAATTCCAGGCATGATTTTGACATGATATTAACTTTTTAATATAAACAGACATGATTTATGAAGAAATTTTTTCTGTTTTCGTATATTGCTTGATAAATATATGAAATAATAAATATGCAAGCCCCAACCAATAATTTGGTTGATATTGGGGTGTTTCATTTTTAATTCTTGCTGACTTTGCTTTTGCCCTGAGTCTAGGTGATGTATAAGTTATCTGTGATGATTGGATAATATTTGAAGTATTTACAAAATACAAATTTTCAACTTAAATTGATTTTATTGCTGAAATTATAAATCACAAGCTTAAGATAATGATTGATATAAACAATAAGATGGTCCTTTAGTAAAAAAATCACATATTGTATCAATTATTCAACTATGTACGATGTAATAGCCTTTTTAGTTCGTTTAGTGACGGCTTTTCTGTGATGTTCGACGATCCTCAATAAGAATTGTTTTTGTTGTTCGTCTCCTGCTGATTCATTGAACTGTTTTATTAATGCAATACCTCTATCTGCAGTATCATTAACAACCTGACTTTGGAGAGGTTCCATAAAGGATTCTGTGATATCGGTAATTCCAAACATTTCAAAGAAAAGTTTTGTTTTTTTAATAACAAAGTCACTGATGTCCTTCCCTTCAAAATCAAAGGTTTTGCTTTCTAATCTTTTTGTTTTTTTTTTCTTTGCAGGTTTTTGGTCTAAATTCAAGAAAATTTTTTCCTTTACAGTCTTTAATTTAGGAATCGCTCGTTGTTTTTTTGTTACTGGAGCCAAAAACTCACTGTCCTTTTCCATATTCGGATGATGACGCAGATGAGAATTCAACTGTTACTGTCTTATTAATCTCAGTTATAAATCGGAAGTGTTTGCTTTTGTATAACTCTTGTTTTTCTTTTTTTAAAGTTTTCGTTTTAGCTTTAGCGGCAAAAACCTTATCAACACCACTCATTGATGAACCCATGCGATCTTCTCTTTGAGACATGAGAAAGTTTTTATCTTCTTGTGATACTTCAGTCATATCCATTACATTTTGGCGGGAAATGTCAAATAATTCGACCTTTCCACATCTCGCTTTTGTTGTTACTGATTATATTTGAGAGATAGTTTTATCATTTGAGAGAATTGATCATATAAATTCACATTTCATTCGATGATTAGTCATTAAACTGAAAATTTACGAAATTTGAACATTTGATTTTAATTAAATTTCAATAATTTATTTAACGAGAAATAATTCCAGAAATTGTTATTTATTTCCTTTTTAGTTGTACTTCCGATGATTTTTTTCCAGAAACACATGACCTGTATGGTAATATCAAACCTCAAGAATAACGTATGAAAATTCAGTAAAATATCATGTCTAGTAAACTCTTGAACACAGATTTCTTATCGATAATTCCTACTTTTTTCACGGATCACCGCTGCTTATCTTAATAGTGACATAATTCATTTGCAAGTCTATTTAGAGATACAAATAAACGGCTACATCCTGTAACAACCATACATGTAAACAAGAGTAAACCAATACTCTTAACCTAGTTTTACTCTGTTGTTTGTTGATATTTACCCAAGCTTAAGTTAATAACTCAGATGTTCAGATAAGTGTAATAAAGTTAAGAGAACACTCATCAACTCAATTACACGAGAACTATCTAACAATAGAGCTATAATAAATTAATAATCAAGAGCAGATACAATCTTAACCAGAGATCCTTTCCAGAACTCTGAGAATCAGTATAAATTTAAATTCATTTAATCGTTGCTGTTGCCATCTATTTCCACATACCTATATTGAGTCAAATATATTCCATACATCTAAATTTCCAGTTCAGTTCATTGGAAAAATTGAAGATAAATAAACTCTACGTGAAAAAAATCGGTAATATATGAAAATAAAGAGGGTGTCTAATAAATAATGTACACTTTGTTTATCATAAAATCATTCAAAAAAGTCCTAATATTCGAAGTATAGCCTTTCGTATTCTTTGGTTTCCCTACAATCACCAAACTCTTTAAAACGTTAGTGAAATAATTCTGGATATGCTAGAAGTGAAATACCACCAAGTTTTTCGAGCTTTCGCATTGTCTTGTTGTAATAGAAGCCACTTTCGGTTGACTAAACTTGGATGTTACTCCAATGAAACCTCATACAGTCGCATCTGCAGTCCAATATGTCGGCATTGATAGCTCGACTACCTGGAACGATTTCGGACTACACAAATCTTTATAATTCCACCAGACACATTACAAGACATTCCGCTCAAATCCGTCCCTCTCATTGCGACGGGCTCTGGTAATTGTCCAGTGACTAACAACTATCTTGATATACATATCAGAAACTCTTCTTCAGAAAATAATATTTATTATCAAGTATCGATGTTTTATTATTTCTAACTATTTACAACAACTCTAGTAGAACAAAGAATAATATATTGTATTGTAATTATCTAAGGTTTAAGGTGTTAACAGTATTTTATCACTTTGAGAATGGGTTATATTAATGAAGCATATATCTTGCTCACTCAATCAAGTGTCAGCTCTCTGCATATTTGCAAAGAATTTTTATTCTCCATAGAGTTTTTCCTTTAGCAAATCAATCAACATCTGTATATATTATATTCTGAATAAGGAATTATTGGAATGATGGCGGTTTTATTAAAGCCAACTTCACTTGCTTCTACTTTCAATAAGGTCTAGTTTAAAAATAGATATATCGGCACATTGTCGCATTCGACACATAGCTGCTATTTCTAACCAGAAATTTCGTGGAGTAGTTAATTTTTAATTTTTTACGTGATAAATTTTGAGGGTTAACTATTGGGTTATTAGACACGATTCCATTTAAAAACGAAATCTTTTGGATTTGGACATCGTATAGCAATAAAATATATAAAAAAAAACTAAACTATACAACAAACACCGGGAGTATGATTATGTATTGAAACCGACATTCTTTTGTCTTCATTCCTAGAAATGAGTCACATAGGCAACTAGCCAAAAAAAACTATAAAACCGATTTTAATAAAGCTAATGATTCCTTGATTGAAAGACGACACTAATATTATTAAAGCACTTTAATAATGGCGCCTTGTGTGCGTGCATACCTGTCAAATAGGTCACAAATAAAGTTGATTTCATTAAAATCGACGTTCCGATAATTATCTATTTATTTTTGAAAGTAAGATAAAATTATTATTCCAATAAAATGCTTTCGTTGTTCCACTGACAAAGTTTTAAAATACTTTTCAAATTACCAGTCACTTTTCTTGAGACATTTGTTTCCACTGTTATTGATGTTATAGAAAAAATAACTGAACTTTTTTATGCGCATGAGAATTGTTCAGAAATAGAAAAGACCTTCAATTATATTTTATTTCTAAATTCTGACGAACTATGAAGCTTTTGAGCTGCGGCAAAGCCTAAATGCGAAGTAACTTATTATAATAGAAATAAATTTTGTTAGATGGAATTTAACTTACCCACGAAAGTTACCAAAAGGATCATCTTTAACTTAACTACATAAATTTAGTAATTTAGAACGACTTAATTACTTAAGCAAGTCTGTGTGTGGTGAAATTTTGGGTCGATGAAAGGAATAATTTTAGCATGGATGAAACTACTCTGATCAAATTCAAAATCATAGTTGCGTGAAAAATTATACTAATACTACAGGGTTTTCCTGAATTTGGTGAATATTATTCTTTCCACCACAATTTGTTTGTTATGTTCTACTGTATGTTAAGTAGTTTTAATATTAATGACATACTGGAATTTTGACAATAGGCCCAGCTTGGCATTATTCGCACTTTCTCTTTGATAAGGTGCAGGTCCTTTCAATATGTTCACATTATCTGATAGTAACCACAAAATGGTATAAAATAATACTGCGTGCGGAGTTTCGTAAAAAAATGGACTACTGCCGTTTTTCCGCTGGACACTTCATATTTTACCAGAAATTGAATTGGAAAAATCCATTGGGAAAAGAGCTTAATGGCGTTGAATTTGGCAGGGGCATATAAAACCAATTAAAAAATCTCTGGAGGCTAAATAGTTAAGTGACATCAATTTGACATAAAAATGATTTGAAATCGACTCGACTTCTTTTATTGTCACTAAAATGAACGACTACACATCGTTTGAAATTTCTCTTCTAACAACAGGTTGATAACTGAAATTTTGTAGCTCATTTAATAAAAAATATTGGATTGTATCTTACCTAGTTGAGTATTTACTATTTTGATTCGAAATGTGAGTGTTAGAAAAACATCTTCTAGTAATTCCTGTAGGAAAATAGCCGCCTCCTATCCGCCTAAAATACGCTTTATAGTCGTTATGTGTTGTTTCGTAGAGATTTTGTTTTATGTTATATTCATAGCATCACTCATGGCCCGGGGATATGCGTATAATGTAGATACTCTAATGAAATTTTATCCTCACTACAAACACAATCGCCGATACCTTTCTATAGAATACTAATTTGAAATGGAAAATAGAAATTTTAAGAAGAAAATATTAAAAATCGTTTATCCTCTCGTATATAAATCAAGCCACTTATTAAATTATTTAATTATGTACTAATACAAACAATATCATGAATAATAACCATCACGATAAAAAAATTAAACCTATAAGCAACACATTTTCAGTAATTTAACCTTAAACCTAACCTTAGAGAGACACTCATCTGCCTCACAGAGAGAAAGAAAGTCTTGGATTTTCTCGAAGCTACAAACATGTACCACAAAGTATATTTTCATATGATTAATACATTTTAATAGTTCTTTTTGTAATTTATCATTTAATTTTTATGTTTAGGTTAAACAAAAAGAAATAATCAGGTATTATACACGGTGTTTGCAAAAGCTGATTTTAGGGGCAGAAGTAAATTATCGCTAAGAACCTCACATACTATAATACAATGAAATTTGTTCCATATCTTGTACGATATAAAATAAACTTTGAAGCGAGATAGATGAAAATTTGCAGTGTTAGACATAATTGTGCCTTGTCCGAGAGGTAATGGGGTAATTACAGCAGTGATAACCTAACATTAATTAGACCTAACATGGCACGAGGAAGAGGAAGTAGACGTGGATTATTGTGGTTAGTGAATATGTTTGTAGTTATATTGGATAAGAACGTTGAAATGTGTTGAAAGCATACAGTAGTGTATAAGACATATAAATATTTTTATTCGCTTTTTTATGACAAAATTTGCTAGAAACTTTTTTATTGTAATTATTATTGACCTATGTTCTAGCAATAATATATAATGAGAAACCAAATCGAAACTTTATCAAAGCATTGATAAATTGTATATTTTTATCTCATCATAACTATATACTGTCATCAATAATGCAATTACTATTCCTTAGTCGATGGATAATGCCTTCTTTATTTGGTGTTGGTTAAGTTGGTATAATCCGCTTTGGAAACCCCAAAGATATCATTTTCTATAGTCATAATTTTTTGTCTGTCCATTTTCACAGAAGATGGGAATCCTTGAACTTCCATTTCGTCTTCTGAACTATCTAACTTTTCCCCGTTTAATTTCTAGAACACATATTTTCCTCCTTGTAGCAATACATCTTCTTTCAATAATTCCATTGCGGTTTCCTCATTTCATTCATGGGAACAGTCCTATCGTACATTCTGCTGAATGGCATTGTTGTATGTAATGGATATTTCTTGCTGCGTATCACTCTCTTCTTCATCTATGATTTCAATAGATGAAAACTTGGTACTCACATTTTTTTAACTATAATAATACAGTACTATAAGGATGGTGCCAAAAGTACCTGGCTCAAAAAGAAAACACAAGAATTTCGGAAAAATATATTTATTTTTTAACGTCATCTCCTTCTAGATCCATACACTTTTCCCATCGATGTTTAATAAGTTGTGTGTGAGATGGTGCATTGGTTTGATGAAACAACACTTTCTTCTTAACAAAATGCGGCCGTTTCTGCTTGATTTCTCCGCTCAAACATTGTCCATCAACCGACGCCATTACCTTACAGATGGAACGGCCTTTTTTGGTTCTCCCTTTTCAGCCCATTGTTTTGAATGTTTTTTTGTTTCGGGTGTGA
The DNA here is from genome assembly GCF_026250575.1 of Diorhabda carinulata. Lineage (NCBI taxonomy): Eukaryota > Metazoa > Arthropoda > Insecta > Coleoptera > Chrysomelidae > Diorhabda > Diorhabda carinulata. The sequence continues at coordinate 38,904,385 of NC_079460.1, read as the reverse complement.
AGAGATATATCCACGTGATCCATGGTTATGAAACGTTGCAAAAATTTGGCATCTTTTTTGTGAAACATTTCCAAACCAAACCCACCATGGAAATATCTTCACGGCGCCGTTTTTGTTCCATTGTGAACAAACGGGGCACCCATCTTGCAAACAGCTTTCTCATGTCCAAATTTGCAGTTAATATGCGAGGTACCGCACTTTTTGAAATGTCTACTATATCTGCTAGATTGCGCACTTTCAATGGACGATCATCCAGGACCGCTTTGTTGATTTTTTTCAACATTTCTGTAGTCGTCACCTCATTTGGTCGACACCTGCGATGCTGGTCTTAGCAGGTCGTAAGGAAGGCCTCGTTTAAATTCCGCTCGCCAATATTTTACTGTTGGTAACGAAGGAGCAGTCTCACACCCAGAGTAGTAGTATTTTTCATGCAACTACTGCTAGCTCTAGGTCAGGCCAGGTACTTTTGGGACCATCTTCGTACTCGTTATAAAATACAACCTCTAGGAATAGACGATTGTAGAAAATAATTTCAGTCCTGGGAGTTTAGGCAACAACACGTTTTTGATCTAAATTATTGAATGAAATAATGACTTTGTTCGATTTTGTTTACATTTAAATATCACTATAGTATATAGTATTATTGGTACGTCCCTCTGTTTCAACATGGTTTTTAACGTTTGTCAATGATAATGTATGAACTGCATCTATTACAATGCGAAGCAAACGCACAACTATTGTGTGAATGTAACATTTCATCTCGTCACTTAGGTCTGTGTCTATGCCCTAATTAATGCCATACTGTTGAGATACAAAATTTTCCAAAATAGTTCATCGTAAAATCATGTAACTGTTCAAACGGAGAAGATTTGTTTGACGCTATGGCTGGTTGCTCTGAAGTATTTTGTGAACGTAATTGTTAATTCCGTCTTTGAAGTGTTCGGTCTATTCAGACAGAATAAGTTCATTTTAAGCATTCTGTTCCAACATTCATGAAAATATATACTGCAGTAGTTGGGAATTTGGATAACTTGAAACAGAACTTTCAATATATATTATCTAATATATGTTGATTCTTTTATTTCGTATTATTATAGTGCTGTTTCCAAATAATGCTCAGTAAAAGGGTTTTCATATATACTTGTTTATTTCAAACGAGATATTGTGAAGTTACAGAGTCAACTGAATAAATTTCATTGAATTAGGACTTCTCGGTATGCATAATATGGAAATGTATAATACACGATACAGTTTTGATCTCAAAGTTATTTTCATTTAAATTTGAAATTATTAATAGACGTAGCAAGGCAGAAGGTATAATTTTAGTAGAACTATGTGTTAATGAGTTTATAGAGAAAATACAGAACTGAAAATTGTTGAGTAATGTGATTGAGTGATTTTTATTCCCATGCAATACAAATAGTCATGAAAATGAGACTATAACTTCTCTGTGCATTAAAACTTTTGTTTACTTTTAATTTCACATTAGAATAAGTCTTTTTGAAACAATTTTCATTAAAAGAAACGCTACAATTAAAATTTCACGCAAACTTTATCTGCAAATTTAAAAGCTGAAAGCTTTTTAATGAATCTTAAACTTTTCTACAGACGGATTTTCCGTCGAGTAGAAGAAATGCCTTATTAATTTGTCAAATTACTTTTCAATGTTTTTTGCAAATTCCTGGATAATCGATCTCAGAAGAGTTTTGTTGTTTCAACAAATTGAATAGATTTTCTCACATATAGCGACTGTAATGTTTCTTTTGTTAGAAATAAATTAATAGAAAGATTGTAATGGATATGTTAGTTAATAGATTCACCAAAAAAAGGCTAAATCAGCTTTCGTATTGTCTATAGTGTTTATTAACCAAACCTACAGCACAGTTTTCTGAATTAAATTCACATGAAAACAATTATGTAGAGCTGACAGGTATTTATATGTGAGGGGTAACCTTAGAAAGACCGAAGTATTTCAGGAATAATCATATTGACTAAACTTTTCATTTTAGATCATTATAACGATACTTCATATGGAGAACTGTGAATCTCAAAAATGGTTTGTTTACTTTGCTATTAATTTTAATTAATCATATATAGGCGAGCTCGTAGTAATGTTTCATTATAACTATTTCAACAATCGCTTTCTACCTCATACTGTTTCGAAAAATGCAAAAAAAGCTATGGAAATGTTCATTATAGCTTGTTAACTATTTCGGTCTACCTTCCAGTGTTAACATGCAAATGTAAATACACATATAAATTGGAGATTCCCGTGGAGCACAGCTCTTGTGGAATTTAGAGCACAAGTATAATGTACGTTTAACATGTATGTGGGCTAGTTTCAAAGCTAGTCAGCATACGCGATTAATATATACCCCTTTTTGAAGCTAAATATATACTCATATACAAATTAAATTTTATTCTGGCATAGATAATGCGTTCATACGAAGGTTGTGAAGAAAGTATCGTTTTTTTAGTGATTTTGTACTAATTTCTCACAAAATTTGCATCTGCATTCACAATTCCATGTACTTTGTCAAACGAAATGTCTCTTTTACACAAATACCGCGTGACAAGTGACGTTTGGTGTTAAAACCTTAGACTATTTAGCACAGATAGACATAAAGGGTCATTCAATCAAAATAATGGGTGATTACCAAATAGGGCAATGAGCTCAGTACCTGTGAGACATTTTGAATAGAAATATTTGCCAGATATAGGAGTGAAACAGTTTTGAAAACCTTAAAATTATCTTTTCCTAGCTTAGCGTACTGGAATAATTAATCGACTTTTCGTTAGTACAGTGTAGCCTACAGCTGGATGTGAATTTGTTTGTTAGTATTGAGGAAACATTGCAGCAGTGCTAATAAAAAATGTACAAGTTTTGCAAGAAATTAGTTCTTCTGGACCTAAATTAATTGAAGAGTATTCTCTACCTATTACTTTAGTTTAATTAATCAGAAACGAACATGTAGATGGTTATGGTAAATATTATTCTAATTATAAAATTCAGCCCAGTTTCTACTGAGTGTTCAATCAGTCTGTTTCATTTTAAAAGGGCTTTTACTATTAGTATTGTTAATAATTGAATTGGTCTGTTGTTTTGTCAATTTTTTCTAATCTTGATGAAAAGATTCGAAATATTAATAAATATATAATATATCTTATGAGGAATCAATAAAAGCATTATAGTTTTTTCTAACGAAAAATTAAACTTTGCGCGAAAGTAGTAAAAGAGATATTGTATGCAAAACTTGTGTAAAGGCCTTTATTCGACTCATCTGATTGTCACATTTGTCGGAAAAAAGCTACTCTACACACTAAGTGAATAAATAAATAATCATTTATTTGAGCTAATTAAATCTCATAATATGTTTTAGGTTTAGTCTCCATGTACTTAGAAGCTTCATCAAAGTCTTTGAATTTATTTCAAAAAGTTGTTTTGAAATACTTAAACATTATGAAACTATGAAATTAAATCAAAAATAATAGATCTTGTCAAATACAAAAACATTTTATTTAAATAGGATGAAGTTAGGCTCACTAATTTATGTTATATCAAAATTTTGTTCCGAATATTTCAAATTTGTAGTGTAGAATTGTGACATTTTTGTAAATCATCCTTTAGTTGTTATATTCCGTTTTAGTTGCACACGTTACGTGTTATTCAATGACATAATTCGAGCATAAGTCTGAAATAAGATACAGACAATTTCGATATTTGGCAATGAAATTTGAGTAATGGATATAAAGTACTTGAAAAGAGTATTTGAAATTATAAATATGGGTAACGAAACCAACCGAGAAATCACCCTGAATTAGAATAGTCGAAATATTTATTAGAAATAAAAAAAATTGAACAAATAATGGGACAAGTGAGTAGGAAGGAAAGATTATGGAACGTTACAGATATTATAGTAAATAATAGACAAGCGTTGGAAGGATGATAATTATTATTGGACTTGGGTTGGTGCGGCCTCTATATTTTCCTTTTCTTTCTCACAACCCTTCATTACACATATTAAAAAATGCTGCTATCCCCTTTCGAAAATATATAGCGAAAAAGGTATTGGATATTTTTGAAGGGGAGAAAATGAAAATGATTTTAGAAGTACTCGACTATCATGATAAAATCCCTGATAATTTGTTTTCTACATCAAGCACGACAAAGAATTCATAATTCACATAATTTGCATTCCTTTCGACACGAATTTTTTCAGCATAAAATACTACATTTAATTAAATTTTTTACACTTTGTCACGGTTGCGAGATTCCGTTTCCAATTAGTAACTACATTTACTTCCAGGTGCAAAATATTGATCTTTATACACATTTCTCCAAGTCTTATTGCACATACTATTAGATTTAAATTTAAGTTCTATTCAAAAGTGATCATTCGTTTAATTTGTGCCTTCAGAGACTAGATTTTTCATACAGGTCTCGAAATATTTTTGAGAGTTGATTTTAGATTTATCCTTGCGAAAAACATGCCAATATTTCCAGTAATTTCAACCTCAAGCCACGTTATTACCTTGGTTATCATCCACAAATTTTTCCAAGATAAATTAACAGTGTCAATCAAATGTGTTGCATTCTACAACGAGTAATCAATCGATACATACTGGCCATCAGATAAAAGTTGGGAAGTCGCATGAAAGAAAAGCGTTTTCAAGCGTCCATTTACAAACGAAACAAAATCTAAACTTGGAATATAAATTAAATATTCAGTAGGTACGTCCATTCAACTTCACAGAAAAGATTTGATTGAATTTATACAGAAGTTCGGGTAATAACAGAGTTTCACCCATGAATTGAAGCTTCTTTTGTTTCATCAGATACATTCAAAAAGTTCTTAATGTAGTTTCGTTTCTGATGGAATTTATTTCCTTTCCGTTATTTCTATTGTTTATTAAGTCATATTTTTTCTCCTTTATGGTCTTGGTTGTGTCCTTTTCTTTACAATAGATCTTTCTTATTTCTCGTCGACGATTTATATCTAGATAGTTGTAGTATCACTTCCCCACTCACTCTAAATGTATTATAGCTATATTTCCAATTCTTTTCTTATATTATACTTCCTATATTGACAGTCTGCATCTCCCTTGATCTATTTTGCAACTAGTGTTATTCTTTATATTCCCCTATTATTAATTACTTCTACATATATATTTGTTATTATTTTTCTAGCAGCTCTGATTCCAACTTGGGTATTTCCCAAATTTTTGTGTTGTAATTTGTACAAAGTTTCACTTTATTTTCAATATTCTCTCATTTCTTCGTTTCTTTTGTAGCATTTTCACTTTAAACTAACTGTTTCTGGGTATTTAGTTTTTCTCATCCTAAAATCAGTTATTAGATAATATTTTTGAAGTAAGATAAATATGAGAATAATGTTTTAGAATGTTGATGGAGAAATTTAAAAAATCGATTGAGTTAATTGCTTGAAAAATTCAATTTTGGTGCACTGCCAAATTATTTCTAGTTTTTAATTTGTTTACATTGTACTGTCATGGAACAGAATATATAAATAATATTAGAATGTATTGTACGAGTTTGCGCTTCAAATCTAAAAGCTTTTATATTATTCACATAAATTTACCTATTTTTACTGTTATTACCATGAAACTACTTGATTCTATTTATATTTATGTAAAATATAAAAGGCATATAATGTATTGTAAAATTTTACCAAGAAACTTTCCTTAATGTTATCCAGCACTACTAATTTTATACCGATATTTTTTTAAAACGCTTCTACAGCACTAGAAATATCCATACACATGTTTTACATAGAAATCTATAGTAAGATAATGGTTGAACATTTTCGTATTAAATCGAATTGAGTTTGGGTCTATATTGAACAAAAACATTTAGAATTTCATCAGAAATTGATGTTATACAAGGAAAATGTATGAAAATACGAAATGGTTCAAAAGTGATACGAATGAGATCTGAAACAATCCACAAATCTTAATAATGGTCCCTATATTTCACCTGAACCAAGAGCATTCCTTTAATTTGCATTTTAAATTGCTCTGATCTCCAAAGACACCAAAATTTTTATTCCATAATTATGTAAATTATTCGGCCCTTCATGCCATTCGAATACTACGAAGAGATTTGCGTCATTATTCAGGAGACAAAAGTTTCTCCTCAAATCAATGGAAAACGAATTTAAGCATTCCTTTCTTGTTTTATCCGACAACCTGAATACAAAAATCTATTCTTTTCATTGAATAATATGACGAAGTGACATAGTTTATCCAGTTAGGTTACTCTTTTTCAAATTGTTCTTCACCAGTATGGCAACATCAGAGTTAGTTATGTTATTGAGATAGTTAGGCAAGTTTTTTTCACCCTGTAGTTTGTCTTTTGCCTATATAATTATATTGAACATACATACAAGAATTTTCGAAACAGTCGGTTTGGCTATAAAAGCAGCGTACGTTAATCGGCAGACAAAATGAACAGTGAATAATAAAACGTCGTGTTCTAAGTTTGGTACAATATTTATAAAATTTCTTCTATAATGAAGTAGTTTCAAAATATTTTAAATTCACCAGCGCATTCGCCATTTGTTGTAAAACTGACATCTAAAAATTAGTTACTGGGAAGTCTGGGTAGTCGCCAATTGTGGATATTGGATAATTTTTGGGTGCTTATGCCTCTACTAAGAAGCCTTCAACATTAAATCCATACCTTATACAGATGGTAACAAGGTAATACGCAGATGAAAAAACGAGCCAATTGAGTTTTTCACTACAAGCAATGAAAAAGAAAAATCTAATTACTGTCTAAATACTCACAGCAGAAAATATACCGTTTTCCTTCAATCTGTTTGATTGATATCTTTTATGTGCCTCATGGTACAAAATTGATTTCGAAAAGTAGAAATTTGTTCGCTTCTCTATAATTTTCCCCATGTATTTCCTCAATACTAAGGAATGTAGTACCGTCTAAGAGAAGTATTAGATATCGAGAAATAGATTCTTATAATTATCGTGTGAAATATAATTCACATTTTAATATTTTCGCAAATATTCCATTGAAAACCCGTTCTTTATGGAAACAATGAACAAGTAAATATCTGAAAAATTCAATCGAATTTTTTCTTTTATCAGATAGAATAAAAAAAAATTAAGCCAGGTTTTCTGTTAATGAATTTCTCTCGAATAGTGCTCGCAAACAGCTCAGGGATGGATTGAATTTAAATTAAACAGTATGAAATATTTTGAGATACATACAGTTTTTGCGTGAATAATTAGAACAGAATTAATTTGGTTGTCTCACTACTTTGAATTAATAATTAATTGAATTGAATTCACATATATTTGTTAGCAATACCACCAACTGGAAATTAGAATAATATTGGACGTGATATGAGTTTATGGAATGAAAAATGAGATTTCCTCCGCTCATGCAGCAAATCATTTTAATTATGGTTTCTCTATTAAGTTGAGTATGAATTGGTTTCTTATTATTCTGCACCTATTTTTTGTATCCAAATTATTCAGAATAAGCATTGTACATTAAAGCTTTTCAGTTTTTCAACCATATTGTTATTTACACATATAACGATTTTCAGTAAAAGTAAAACATACCTTCACATTCAATGAGTAGATGGAACAATGTGTGTCGCCCAATTCTATACATGAATATTTTGGTACTCCAAATAAAGCGAATTAAGTACTCTGGTTTTTCCGTTCGTTTCACCCGTTACGAAATTTGTATGATGAGGATAAACTATGGCTATGAAATAATGAAATAATCTACCAGTCCGACCGTGCACAAGACTTTTGATTTTGCAACACAAGCCATTCAAGATATTTTAATTACGAAGTAGACAGTTCCTTTGATATTTTTTGTCTGCTTTTGATGTCGCGATACTTTTCATCTTTCGGGTGACTGGTAAATTGATAAAGGGAGAGGATTACTCCAAAGGGCACATTTTTATTGCTCAAAATTGAAGTTACTCAAGTGTCATAGGTTTTCGTTAAATAACAAAAGCAATAATTTCTAAAAATTTTTCCACTCTATTTTCTTTTCATATATTCTTGAATAATCTCGCCAGTATGAATCACTTGAAATACGTTTGCGACTTCAACATATTTATTATATGTAGTAGAGTTTATAATTTCACATTTCAGTTTGTGTTTTAATGGCTTTATACAACGTATTGAAATTTTACTTAGCTTAGTAGGTTTTTTTTTATTACTAGACTATGTAAATCAAATAAGATTTGTATAAAATATGATATTTCGTTTCTAACTTGAATTGCTCTAAATCGGTTATCTTGTGATTATTAATTTTCGTTTCGCTGAAATTAAAGGCGTCATTTCTGAAAATGGTGACAAAACGAAACGGAAGCTGTGAAATTTATGTTTGAACGAGACAAGATATACTTTGACAAAATTTAACAAAAGTAATGGAACACATATTATAAATTTCAACTTTTTTATTACATTACAATCTGGAAATGTAAAGAATCAGATTTATTCAGTCAGACCTTGTTTGTTTATATTCCATTCTTACTCAAATTGCTTCTGTTTTATGTTTCAAATCGCTAAAAACCTTTCTACGCAAAACGTGAAAATGTTTCAATGGAAATTGTTTACATTGACATTACTCTCTAATGACTAAGGTGGCTAAAAATAAAAAGTGAAAACATTGAATCACATGGGCTGAATTCAAAGTGCATTGATTCTATTTATTTTCAAAAAAAAATATCTTCTTGAATACAGACAGATTGTATACATGTCAACTCACACTATTATGAATATGGGTAGCAATTTCTGAATGAATCACTTATTTATAGAAACATATTGATATACCCCGTGATAAGAAGTAGAGAGATTTGGTTTTTTATGTATGGCTGTTCAGTTTTTTATTCTAATGACGAACATGAGAAAAGAACTCCTCTTTCTATAGACAATAATAGCACAAGACATCGACCTAAAGGACGGGATACAAATAAACACAGCAAATATAAGGCAAATAACCTATATCAGAATATATAACACGATCTTCTGGAGTAGAGCAGCGGGCAAATCCAGGAGGGACACGATAAAAAATGACACAATGAGGGAAATAATGGGAATCGGACACGTATTACAATCAAAAAGCTGAAATATAACAATGACTACGTGAAAATGGGATTAGAAACGATGGAACTGCTATTGAATCCGAATTAATATCCATCTATCAGACTACATCGATTAAATTACATTCAATATGCTAAAATTTCTTGATCCGTTGAAGATATTCAAACTCATCTATACTGCTACGACTACACTTACAATTACCATATCTGACGTGCGTTTTGATTTATTAACATAGGCGAGAACAATCTACGAAAACTAACAGATTCCATTATGTAGAGGGCGGAATCTCTATCACATTATCTTGAAGTGTCAGAGACTACGAAAGTCCAAAGTATGACAACTGGGAGTATATAAAATAGAACACAAAGATCTCTGGCAGTTGGAACCATCCCACATTCTGCACTTTCTAAGATGAGTGTGATTAATGAATCGCTGTAAACATTGATGATCCCCAGTACCACCGCAAGAGAAAGAGTACACAATAGATACTTTGGGTGCAGCATACATGATTTCCCAATCAAATACATACATACATACATAACCTACCGGAGCTTAAGACGCTGGTTTAGAATTCTAATGTTGTTTTGTACCGATAATGTAGCAGATAAATTCATTTCCAGTTTGTTTGAATATAGTAAATTGAATACAACAATCATTTCAGAATAACAGATTTTTATTTGGTAATTAAAAATATATATATAAGAATTTTTCTAACCTCGACACACTAATTTATTTCATTATTTGAACTGTTGTCAATTTTTCCGTTTTTAATGAAATCATAGAAAAGTGTGTTCACTTAACGAAATGTTTCGCACAAAAAACTAAACATAATTAATTAATATAATGAACAGAACTCGTTCGGGCTGAAGGACGAAACAAAACAGTTACCGAAACATTATACCTGATAATGTATATACGACGTCTGTAAAAATACACGACAAAAATAAATTCAAAGGTAAACACATCAATTTGCACTGCTCCATATGATCATTAATATTAGAACTTGTAAAGGCCGAAAAACATATTTTTGTTGCTCCAAAAAATTACAAAAATATTATATATGTATGTCATAAGAACGTATGGTTTATGTTGAACTTGGTTACGACAAAACTTGGATAATGATCGTGTTTTAGTACTAATAAAAATGAGGTTGTGAATATTCTGTTATCATTTTTTTAATACTCCAATTAGGACTAACAATTAGAGAATAGAATGTCGCTGATTAGTTGTTTCTTTATAATATCATTTCCCAGTTTAAGAGCATTAAGTGCCTCCAAATTCTCACTTAACAACATGGAATTAAAAGGAATGTATTCAAGTTTCGCACACTTTAAATTATGATTAAAATTCTTTTACGAACTTCAATAAATAAATATCCTTTGATATCATCTTTTTGATTAAACTGATCAGCTAGCAAGGTGTAATTAACCCTGATGTGTCCCTATTAACTACATACTTTGATGACAAAATTTCCATAATTGGTATCATAAGTTATTATGAGTAAACATACGAGAGGGACTTTTAGGATACACCAGACTTTTGCTTCATTAATCTGAAGTAAAAATTGATGAGAATTTTTTGGGTATGATTTTCTCGCTATATAGGGAAGAAAGCTCATAATTTGCATGCCTTCTACCTCAAAGAGCGTTGTGAGCCTAATTCTAGGTGGATTCTGGAATAGAGAGCTCCAAGTTATTTCAGAACGTATTTTTAACAATCTTGGTTATTATCTCATTCTCTGAAGAAGACAATTTAGAGTGTTGCTATTTGAAATCAATCGAAAAAGGTTTTATAAGACATACAGATTTGAAGAAGGGGCATAATAAAGTGGCCCGTCAGGCTATTTTTTCCGGGGATATCTTAATACATTGAGTACAAGATAAACCGCAAACAGTAGTGATGAACTAAAAAACAGAACACTGGTAACATCAAATCAGCAATCGCGTTTTTCCATATCAGTCTTTTTAAAGACACATGGTCTGTCAAATAAATGGAAAAAGACAATTTCCGTAAATTATTACTTATTTCAATAATTTTCACAGCTATTTTTGTGAATTGATAGTTAACAAAGAACTTGAAATACGAGTATATCACGAGTATATACAAGCTGCACTATTCAAAAAGTTTGTATATAGTTTATTTTGAAGTAAACAGATTGCCTACTCAACAATTCAATTTCTTTGTAAATCAAAATATTAGCAATTCATATTACTTCATGAACACACTGTATATTCAAACGAGATCACAATAAACTAGTGTCAGTATTTAATGAATAATTTCATTTTTAATTATGTAGGTAAAAATAACCTACGAATAAGATCTATGTGGAGTGATCCTTGTTGATGTCCTGTATATATATATATATATTCCGATATTTCTATAATTATTATATGATTGTTTCTATGGTGATGTCCAAATATGGTTGGTACTGCGATTTCCAATGACATTATAATAATAAATGAAAATTCAACAAATTTCGAAATTATAGAAATATTAAATATAGATCAATAATGAATTCGTCAAAACAATGTGCCGTAACCGTTCGTTTTAGAAACTTCGCCAATACAAAACAAAATTTGGCACAAAAACTAATAGAGAAAGATAGAGATTCATTTTGAAAAAAGTGGCGGAAATATACGAAATTGCAAGTGCATTTATAAATAGTTATACTATTTTTTAATAAGAAAAATCTCTTTAAATTTTTTTTTGGATCAGCTGCTCGAATTTATTTTTCATGTCTCAAAGTTAAATAGTTCGCTATTTACTACAATTATCCCAAAAAGAATAGCGTTTATATTTACAGTAAAGTTGGTTTAAAAATGAGATTCAAGTTGAACTTCTGTTTTAAACTACTAAATGACTAACCGGGTTTTATTATACGTTATTAATAATATTTTCTGGAATTTTGTTGATAAAAGGTTTTATATTCGCTGTTGCTAACATTTTCCATTAAAAACGCCATTATGCTTGGTTGAAGCGGCAGCATGAAATTCCATGTAGCACTTCAAATGTATTGTTCCTTACTGCTAATTTGCACTGTGGTGACCATTATCGAGCAGAGATAGCTGTAGGAAGTAATATGGACATGCATATGGCAGAAAACACGAATGGAGACTAGATAATTGGAGTCACAAAGCTTATACGCTGTTGTCATTTTTTCATTTGTATAATACAAAATTACTGTATTGTTTCGCAATAATTGTTAACGTTCTATGTTTCTATTTGACAATTTCACGTTTTGTGGCATGAATATTACTAATTAAGGCTTATCATAGCAATCTCTTTTAGGAAAAATATTCAAAAAGGTTGAACTGACAGGTCACTTTTGTTTGATTCGTGTAGCTTTGTCGATTATAGGGTTATTTGCTTATAATTAATTTCATTTTTATAAAAAAAATTATTTTTCCATTGTATAGCAATAACAAATTGGAAAACTCCAAAGTACTATACAAAATACCCTCCTATACACTTTATAAATCGATTTGTCAGAATAAATATTAATTAACTTTTGTCAATTTGTTTAGTCACATTCGCGGCTTCTTTTTCTTTGCAATTTTAGAAGAGAATTAATTTTTTCATAAGCTGATATGTCTATTTGCGACCAGCAAAATTCAAGGAATTTTATTCAGAACCTCTCTATGGCCTAGCAAACTCACTTTCACGACCATGCGACCAGGATCCCACCTTGCAAAAATCAATCTTGAAGGAAATGTAAATAAAAGGGTCTATTTCAATTGCTTGTCTATTCAAAAGAATCTATTAAGTATTCACCATATATGTAAGACTCTTATATGAACAGTTAGTGTGGGAAAAAACGTCCCTACGTTATGGTCTCGACAATATTTTTTTCTCTCGTTCGAGACACTTTGTCTATAGTGCGTAGAACCGAGCTGGAACCTCGGAGGATAGATAAAACGTTGCCATTCTGTCTTCTTTGAACGGAACAGTTTCCACTTAAAGAAACTGTCCGTATAGAAGTATTACACATATGTTGTTCACACGTTCCACCATATACCCAAAATGTTTACTTAAAGTCGTAATGAAAAAGCTCTTACAGAAACTTTATGTCCAGAGTATAAGAAACATTTATTTTTCCAATTAAATATTCCTTGTCAGATAAATGTTGTTGGACAATTATACTTAGAAAATCTCGATCAACAACGCAGGTATATCTTGAGGTAATAAATTCAAAACAGTTTAATTATATAGATGCAGTTTTTTTCCTTGTCAATATTGGGATAAGAGCCGATTGGTTTATCTCTTTAGCCAGACTTAACCAGCGAATACTGATATTTGGACTCTCTGCAACACGAATTAAAATTTCAGTTTTTGTAGTTCTGTCTCGAATTTTAGGATGTAAAGAGCCTATCTCACCTAGGTGGTATTAAATATTTCGAAGCATTTAGTTGGGGAGACAAGACAAATTATTTGATAAATATGTATCATCTTTGTTAATTATTCAGTTTTAAAAAAATGCCACACTTAAGTAAGCAAGTTTGATTTTTTATTACTCTATATATTTGAAGCACAAGTTTTCCTACAGAATTGAAATTTGCTGAGCTCATAGAAGCTGATATTTCGTTAGCTGATCGAGATACATAAATTAAGAAATAAGAATTTTTTTTGGAAATTTAGCTTTATCCATTTCTCTCGATAATTTTACTGGATACAACCAAATGTAAGTATTGACCTCTATTAGGTTAAGTTAGAATCCAAATTCTCGATCTTCATGCCAAGAAATGTGTAATTGCCAATTTCCAAATAGAAATTGTGAAGATATGATAAGCTGTAAAATCAAAATCTATATATTCAATCTCTGGAACTAGCAATATTTGTATATGGTTTACTGGAACAAATAATAATGTTTTTGGTTCTAGAATATACAGTTCAGAGATTCTTAATGAAGCACCCTGTATACTAACAAATCTAGAAGAAATGTCTATCTCTATATTTTATTCCAAGCGTTTTCTGAAAATCTGGCAACAAAGGAATAATTTGTGACCGTCTAAGTTTAGTTCTGCGGTAGGCAGCAGGTGGACTGGTTACTTTAGACTGTATAAGCGCCGACAGTTGGTGGAAGGGTTTCTAATTACGGAAAGAGGAAAACAGATTTAACTCACGAAATATGTGTATAAAAGTTTCGTTGAAAATACAAAACGTAATTTTTTTATTTCGAAATTTAGGTCCTCGGATACTAGAACATATTAATAATTAATGCTAAGACGTAGTTCAGTTGGTTCCTTTATGCTCAGTGTTTTAAACAAGTATAAAGATTGCAGCTGTAACTTCAATTAAATTTTGAATGATATCAATATTTTGGTTTAGTTTCGAGTCTAAGCAAAAAAGTAATTTTATGACAGAATTAAATCATAATTTATACTATAGATTTAGATAATGAAATGGGAATTGTTCTATAGTGGATATGAAATATGGATATGACACTAATAACTTGCCATTCTCATATTTAATCACCGTCTTTGTCTGGTCTATCAATTGATAACGTTTACTTTTATTTTGCGCATTTAGTGACATAAAGTGAAGCTACTTATATAAACAGGAAAAAATTATTAATAAATTTAATGCGAAAACTGAATAAAAAAATGAGATTCGGTTATAAAAAATATTTCTACGGACTAAAAAACTAATTGTGAGACCAATAAATGCATAATTTTGACAATAAAATACGTGTTATGTCAAAAGAACTTTTCAAGGAAACCCACACCTTATACATAGTTGTATTTCGAAGATGTGAGTTTATTGTAAGCTATAAACTTTATCAACACCTGCTGAATATTATATTTGAGGTGATATTTCTTTCAATATTTAATCTACAGTCTCTAAGGCCGTTAAAAAAATTAAACTGTTTATACTGGATCTAAACTTGTGGATGGGAGAAAAATGAAGTCTGTGAACTTCTAAGCTTTAATTTTAAAATTTGCTCTAATAATGACCGATGAAATTTCAAAATAATTATTTATCTACTAATACAAGATTTATATTCCACTGAATGTGTAATTAACGCCAAACGTAGCATGTGAGCACTTTCGGGTCAACGTCCTTTATCTAAGAGTCTGCATTAAGTCTAGGCTAAAAGCCTTTTGCATCTATTTTTATATACTTCGAGATGCCGACCATAATGATCGTTACCGCTGTTAGTTGTAATGCGTTTTCAATGATACCTTTTTGAATTCTGAATGACGCGTCTTTTTTTCTTTTTTGACTTACAAAAGCCCTTTCTGTGCGCTCCTCGGATTACGATCAGTTTTAAGTGAGTATATGTACACTCAGAAAACCACGTTTTGAAAAAGAGCATAGTTTTTAACAGTTTTTCTTGCATAATTTATTTTATTGTTTTCAGTTGAAACTTTGTAGCTGCTGAGACTATTAGGGCTAATGGAGGTCAGCTACCTCCACCTAACCACTATTAGGTATGTGGAGCTCATATCAATTTCCATTTACATTAATATCGCTCTAATATGGGGATACAGAGCACGATCGAATTCAAGTTACATGAGAATCATTTTCTCCACTATGGGAAGGCGTTTATCGGGCTCTCCTCTACTATCGTTTTCCTTTTAACACATTTCTTATCATCAAGAAGATCCAGCAATCATATAGTATTAAATCTGGTGAATAAAGCGTATGTGGAGATACAATACAACTTTTAGTATTTAGAAAGTCGTGAAACGAAAGCATCTTGTGGCATATCACATTTATATGACAATGAGAAAAAATATTGGAATAGTTTTTGAGTCTCTTTGTTCTAACACATCTTTTCTCAAGCGCTACAGTGCGGCAATCGCAATTTTCCAGTTTTTACTTTTTGATTATTTCGAAATCCGAACCGTTTCTCTCAACTGACTCATTTTCACTTTTAAATTGCTCATGCCACAGTCTTCAAAGTTAGTATATTATTACCATGAAAATATTTAATGAATTTTTTCGTTATTAACATTAAAGCGATGTTCTAAGATTCATGTCTTAAAACTTTCGGACACTGAAAATATGGTCTCAATAAAACAGCTATAATAGCAGACTGACTATGTATCGTCAGTAATTCCTGCTATGAAAATTCAATCACATTATTTTTCACATAAACAATTTGTATGAGAAGGTGAAATTATTCTGAATTTGTCAGGAATTACCTCGATGTTGTTTTACACCGCTCCTCAAGAAACTTTTTCTATAGTTAAAGTTGTTTTGGAATTCTGAAGAATATTTCTATTAATCAGAATTCAGATTTCACTTTGAATTAATAGTGTAAGTAATACGCTTGTTATCCATATTTTGCAATTATAATGCCCACAAAGAAATATTTCTACTTTAAAATAACAAAATGCCATCGTCTTTTTTTGTCTGGATGTAAAATAGAGAGCCACATCTCAGATAGGTTTAAAAACAGCTGTTGGCTAGATTTAAAGTTAGCTGGTGAAGAGCCATATAGCAATAACAGAGGATTCTAGGCGAGAGCAACATAAAATGTCTACCAAATAAAGTTACTTGTCTATTCGGCATGTCGAGGAATATTTTTAGAGTGGAAGTGCTCTGTTAAAGTTACGGTCAGGTTGCGGTCGAACAGAATGAATTATTCAAGAGAAAAGGATACGCTAGCGGGTGAAGGGTAGAAAAAGGTTTTTCTTAAAATAAAATGGGGAAATATATTCTTGCGATAGCTTGCTGAAGACTCAGTTTTAGTCTTTTTGCGCCTTTAGTGTTGTTATTATTGTTCTGAACGGAAAATAAAGTACATTTTGCTTACAGACTGTTTTGAATCTACAATTTAGAGGAAAAGCTGAATTTGCAGTAATATATGTAAATGTTGTTTTACGGGGTATTTTAATTATAATTATTTTGATTGATTTCTGAACACGTGTCATCTTTTTATATTTTACCGAACGAACAACATCGAAATTTATCGTATTTATACTGTGTACTTAGTATTAATTGCAGGAAGATATTCATTTACAGTAGGTAAGTAACATTCTTTATCTTAGTTTATTTAAACAATTTTCTGTGTTTGCAGAAATTTTGGATAAATTTCTGTGACAAAGAACTTATGGAATAATAAAATTGTGCAGTGTAGTTAGTATTATTTATACATTTATAAGATACTTTCCATTCCTTTGTTGACTAAAAGCGGTTTTATTCCTTTCCCACACATCCATTTATAGTATTTGTGAATGTATCAGTTGTATCTCAAAACTGGAACATCAATATCCGTGATGCCTTCTAAAAAATTTCCAATATGTACCGAAAACCAAACAAACAGAGATAACCCATTTTCTGCCGTCTGAACATAACAAACGCCAACAGTAAATCTCTCGAACCGGGGCGTATATAACGAATTTATTTCCGAGATACAGAAACCTAACCTCATAATTTAGCAATATGTTTTGTCTAAAGCCATAAAAGTTTTTGCTGGATGATAGATTTTGCTTCGCGATTCTACATCCCTTGCATCGTTGTTCTACGACAAAAACCCAACAACCGTTCAATTTGTAATAAACTACAACTGACCGTAGTTTAATTTTGAAATTCAAATACTAAATAGGGGAGTTTGAATTTCTATGTATCTATTTATATAATGTTATACGAAAGTAACTTAATAGGAGGTACATTATTTATTCTGTCGAAAGTTTTAACAAGATGAATTAAAAATTCTATGTTATACCTTTTTTTGGCAAAACTTATTGCTACATCTGAATTATACCGGATTTTATTTTGATAATTACTTTAAATTTACATTGACTGTTTTCTTTTAGTAGTAATTTTGTCTCCTTTTCGCTATAACAAATATTTTCGATGTTCGTTCTTACACATTCGAATTATTTCACATAATGTTTAGCTCGACCAATCACTTGTCAAGAAATATTCCAATAGTTATTCAGCTTTTGTGGAGAGGTCTCTTCTGAGATCACCAACTTTCCTTTTTTCAAAAAACCGTGGTGCATTGAATGCTTAGACTTTTTTGAAATAACTTGATTAGAAGGCTTCCACTGCATAAACCAATACCTCCAGCTAGCGAGCTAAATTGTTTTTGTGATCATTCTAAAATATACAGTGAATATAAGTGGAGTAAAATGTATACCTAAATTAGGAGCTAGCTTCATTCTATAAAAAGGAAGGTTATGAATATTGTTTGCATCTTTATATAAAGAAAATTACTTTTGAAAGATTCGGAAAAGTGAAATATGGGCGACAGAATCAGGGTACCGAAGAATTTATTTGTTTGATTTGTCATAACAATGTTCTGAAAAATAAACATGATTTTCTATTGACAAAGGTGTTCATTACTTTTGGGAGAGTATGAAAATTCCAACAATATTTTTATCCAGGACAAAATGAAAATTGGAATGAAATAAGATAGCTGGATCGACATGAATATAGATCTATTTTGAATCTCCACATAACACCAAATTAATGTTGTATTCTGTGTAAATATTGATGACTTTATGAAAATTGGAAGTACTAAAAAATAATGAAATAAAAATTGAAAAGGCCAAAGAGATCCGGGATTAATAAAATATTTTGATTAAGAATTAAAGAAAAGTTGAATCGTCAATTTTTATCTATTTTTCAAAAACTGTTAAAGAGACTAATTTTGAAACAGAAGAGACCTAAAATCAAGAGCGTTTAAAAACATAAATATATCAAAAGGTCTAAAAAATTAAAGAAATTCAAAATATTTATTAAAAATAGATGATGAGACATCGGGAATTAAATGAACGGGATAATATTTAATATAAAAATTGGAGTTTCTACCTCACTTATAGATCTCAAAACAGCGTCGATTTGTTTGGTAGGTAGAACTGGAAAGTACATAAATAAATTATAAGTATAAATAGGCAAGTATGTGAGGAGAAACATCAGACAAAATAGACAGACAGAATAGAGTTAGGGAGGAATTAAGAGAAGAGAAAACCACAATTTACTTCTATACAACTTAAAAATATTTAAAATAGAGGAATTACTACAGGCATTGACATTAAGAGGAAAAAATTGATAGTTTGTGTGCGTTTTATTGATAGGGTGGTTTTCCTTTTTGTCAATATAAAACTATTTACATTGGATTATGGCAATTTCTCTTCTTTTTTAAATCTTGTTCTTCTTTTACTACTCACCAGAATATCAGCAACCTTGCATTAATATAGAGTAAATCAATTATTATTTTTATTTACAGAATAAAAAATGTGTTCAGATCCCAATTTCTTTAATTTTGAAGGGGAACTAGAGCGATGTATAATATTATCAGAAAGTGTACATCAAAACTTTCCGGACAAATTGTTGAGATTATCCCGTCACACCTGCGCCCCTGAATACACTGTAGTTACATTCTTCCAATAAAATGCCAACGTTACTCTTAAAAATCGTTAGTTCAATGTAAGGGTAAACACATTTTAGTATACTTTTTCCATCCTTTTGTTGTGTGCCTTCGTCTGCCACTTGATATTTTTTATCGGCGGCATTTTACTCCACTGGAACAACGCCAACTGCTACTTTTATTTGTTTGCAGACAAACAAAATGGGTTGTGGAAGTGTGGGTGACAATGGCATGGTATTTGTGTTTTGACAGGTTGTTTGGTTGTTACTGTAATCTGTACGCGGGTGAAAAATATTACGTCAATTTAGCGATCACAAATATTTTCTAAAATAAAGTTCTCCAAGAAATTTTTCACACAAACAAAAAAAAGCATTTGATGTAAAAGGACATTCTCACAAAATCAGATTCAGTGTTTTCAATGTAGTTTAAAAATCTCTCCTTCATTTTGCCAATAACGTACCAGCGGTTAACACCACGGCGCCTTAAGAGATATTGTCTCCTGAGATATTATTTGCTTTTAAGGTGAATATCGTTTAAGATTTAGAAGAATTGTCATTTTCTAGGTACATTGAAACTCAGAATTCATATTTAGAGTTGAATTGACCTGTTGGAATATGAATATAACGATTTGATTCTGCAAACTATTATCTATGACTATTTTATATATGAAAAAATTCCCATTGTAAAGAAGAATTACCCAATAAGAGTGCTTTAGGTTTAGCTCTAAGTTAGTTAGGACGAATGTATAATTTATTGTGCGAATCAAATAATTCTAAGCATCTCATAAATTCCACTTGTTAATTGTGAAAGAGTATGGAGCTTTCACAGAGAACTGATTACAAAAAAATGGTTCTGGATCATATATATATAAAAAGCAAAAACATTTCCAATTAAATGCTTTCATATAAATTGCAAGTTTCTAAATTAGATATAATTATTTAAAAACTAGTAATTGATAGTTTTTTGGTAGGTTAAATTACAAATTGTAGATTACAACAAGACAAAGTGCTTATAAATCAAGATTAAAACTGCTTTCAAAATTTATGAGACGTAACATAGTTAAAAGACGGAGATATGTTTTGTATAAATTATGTCAATGTGCCAAGACAAACGTAGAATCCGATTCAAAACCTTACTTCATAAATAAAATAAAAATTTAATTATGTTCAATAGAATGTGTATAACAGAACAAAAACTATTAAAATTAAAATGAGGCGTAATAAAATTTTTGTAATGACTCTTTTGCCCTTCTAATTTAAGATTACAAAGTAACATTCTAAAAACATTATTATTATGTTGATAGACAAAAATCCATTTCAGAAATCACACAAACAAAAACCAAGTAACCAAAAGTATTACTACTACCTTAGGTCAGAATGTCGTAAAATTTAATGCTGCCATAATTGCAAATAAAATTTATTTATACAAGGTGTATTATATAATAATACACCCCGAATAATTTTTGCTCTTTATAAAAGGGTTCGAGCATATTCTTGATTTGAATTTTTTCTCACGGAATTTAGTAATATATGTTAATTTTCCAGATTTTTGTTGGAATTAAAATCTGTAACATCGCGAACCTTCACACATTTTCATTTCTCGTTTCTCTCCCTAAAAGCAGTGTTGAAAATATCTGGGGAATACAGTTTAAAATTGTTGGTGGTGTTGTGAGAACAATCTCAATCTCCTCCAAACAGGGAAGAACTGGTTAGCAAAAGCTAAAATATTGACCAAACTTCTTACGGTTATTGTTATAACGGAGATTTTGATTTTATTTCAATATATCATCCATATTAAAATAAAAAAATAAAAAAAGTCGTTCCATGAGGAACTGAAACTTATATGATATCTGTCTGTTATCAAAACATCTCATTTTCATAAATTTTGGGGAAAATACCGTTTATTGACTTTTACGGATTTCATGATATTTCAGCATTTCACCTTTTATGTCAAATAAAATTTTATTGAAATAATTTGATCCACAACAGTCGGTATCTCGAGCAACTATATATATTACGATCACTTTCTATTTTTTACTCAAACAAATTTGTTTATTTCTGCACATGATAGTTTTTAATATTAATTTCAAAGATAAATAGTTCCTTCTGTAAGTTAAACGTAAACTCTTTATTTCCAAATAAGCGGTCAACACAACTCGACCGTTTTTTAAAAAATACTTTAACTATTACGGTCGCGTTTGTGACAGATAGAGAATTGAAATAAATGAAACAACCCTAGATTCTCAAACTCTGGGTTACTATAAAGCTAGCTCTATTAACAAGAAGGATTTAAGAGGATAACCTTCCAGTATTCCCTATACAGTGTATTTACGGCTAGATTTTGTCATGTCCCAATGTCCAAACTACGTTTTCGCATAGTGGAAAAAATTGGTAAAGAATGAAGTATTCTAGGAATAGAAAGGTGTACCATGTTTCAAATATGATTGTCATTTTTTGTTGAATGATTGTTTTAAATGATTTATTGCAATCTTATTCAATTTCAATCGTGTCATGTTAATATTTCTATAGATCACTAATTTTACACTAAAATTTCAACCATATATTTTTTGATATTGTAGTTCAGAGCTAATCTACCAAGTTGGATGCAGTTTGTGCATTTTAATGATATCAAATCGGGTATCATCTTCATTTTCACAATAGCTCGCTTCGCCCTGAACGGAGTTATCTATAGAAATTTGCCTATCTCAAACTAAATACCGACCAATATTATCATGTCTGCGGACATTAATGTATACAATAATAATATATGTTGGAATGTGAGCTGCATATCCTCTATTTCGCCGGTCAGTTGATATACTCGCAGCTCAACAATATTCTATAGCGATAACAGTATAATTTAAGTATTAATTAGAGGTGGAGGGTAATTATTATTGAATTAATTTGATTAGTTCTACAATTTTCAGAACATCTTAAGAAATATTCTTATTCAGAAGTTATTTTATCATACATATATGTTTTTATATGAATGTAGCTATAATAATCAATTGAAGATCTGCCAAGGTTTGAAAGTTTAGTCTTTTTACTGACAGAGCATTTTTGTATTTCAAGAATACTTGAGGCCTTAAAGATTTGTTGTGTTCAGAAATTCATTCACTTCCTCAAAACTATATCTGAAATCATTACTTCTTTTATTACTAATCCTTTATTAAGTATTAGGACATTTACCAAAACCAATTTAGGTATGTCTTACAACTCGAACCCCGAGATTCTGTTCTGACGTACATTCAGGAAGTATGTGGATAGATGGTTTCTCTTCTAATCCATAGAATATGCATTCGTCTTCTTTCTCTAGTTTGAGCTTTTTGGAGTATCCATGTAGACAGCAACATCATGCTAGATACATAGTTTACAAGTGGCCGATGACAACACTTTGAATTATCGTTTTTGGAAAACCGTAAAGTGGATGTTTAGGTGATACACATCTATAATTATATGGAAGAAATGTTTGGGTATCATCAACATTTTTTGAATGCAGAACATAAACACCATAAATTTTATAACAATCGGCGATTCATAGCGTTGGAATTCACCATAACATACCTTAGTTAAATCAATATGGATATTTTGTAAAGATATTCTAGTGAATACATGATCTGAATGAATCTTTTAAATGAGGAGGATTTAAAGAATCAGGACTATTGAAAATAGTGATCCAGAAGAATACACCCACACAAAACGGCTTAGCGATGACATGAATGACGTTGCTATGACACTCAAATGTTTCCCAAGGAAGGTATCGAAATGTGCAGAATTTTAGTTCGTTTAGTTTCGAAGAATTTTCCATACCATCTAATAGAATAGAAGATATGTACCGTGAATCATTTTGGCACATGCAAAATATTTTAATCAATTAATGAAAACATCAAATTGCATTTAGTTCGGCGTATAGCATAAGAATATATTTAGATTAACCCAAGTTTTGACCGGCGTTGCCAAGTTAATCAGTACAGCACCAATCAATTTCACGGACTACTGATGATTACTACAGTTAACTGCCCATTTAACGCAGTGTTTAACAAATATCTTATTGTTCTCCTAACCCTTATAAATGAAGCACGAAATCAGCTTTGTTTACTACCAACCAATGGGATGGATATTTGTATTATATTCAAAAATATTTTATTGAACATATATTGAAAAACTATATAGATATAATAGATTATAGATATAGATACATATATTTCGCTCGTCCAAGAACATTCCATTTAAATGTTAAAACTTAATGGTGTACTGTAATCGAAGCTGATCGAAGAAAATTGTCATGATATCGCATATAATCGTAAAGCTTTACCAAGTTTTCAATTCCGTTGTAGTCCAAGGATACGTTTATGGGTGCTCCGCTTTAACTAAACTCAAATCTAACAAGAATTTATATTGAAACAGCAGCTGTTTCAATTGTATTATCGTGGATTTGCGTTGCAAATTCCTTCCAGTGCATATTTGTTTTATTATGGGACCGTTACGTTATGTTATAGACTCATAAAAAATGCAGTTCCAGACATATACACCGAATGAAAGTCAGAATTATGGAGGATCTGATGCTCACGTATGTGCTATTATGACATGGAACAATGCCGTTGGGCTTGTTTTCTTATTTTACTTACTTTTCCACTCGCTTGAGTTTTATTAAACTGACATGATCTTAATAAGTATGTGCGAATGGAGTTTCTGATAAATAGAATACTCTGGCGATAGAATTTCTATATTAATTTTCACAATGTAAAATAAGGGTGGTTCGACATAATTCTACTTTCACTTTCCAAGCTTTATTTGTTTTTCTATATTATTTACAGAACAACAACTATTAAATAATACTAAACTAGAAAAAACTCCGTTCTTGAAACACTGATAGGGGAGAATGAATCACACTGTGAGAAATATCAGTTATAATTTATATGATCACTCTAAGATTTTGATCGTTTGAAATATATTGACGGAACCCAATTCCCATCTTATCTTCCATTTTTCTCCTATAATAGTTGTATGTATTAATTTCACAATTTACTTCTCATATTAAGATAAAATCGGCTTCAATATAGTCGCAAATAGAAAAGTTTGAATGAATTATAGATGTTGTACCTACCAAAAATAATATTTTGAAAACAGTTTGGAAATTATAAAAAAGATAAGAGTTTTTATTGAATTAAACAATTAAATTGTTTACGTTTCTTAAAATAACATTTCCAGCGCATTATTCGAGTCTTTATATCATTTATTAAATAATTCGTAATGTTAAATAGAGAGGAAGCTTTTCCAGACAACAAAATATTTCCTGTCAGTTCAGAAACATCTCCTAAATAAAATACAGTCAGATCCTTACGTGTTTCTCTTTCTTCTGACATATCGGTTTGTTTCCATTAACATACATTTACACCTAAGGCGATCCGGTGTTTCTTTTCAATATTACATGAAACCCTAAGGGAGAGGGCGCACTCTTACAGATGAATATAAATATAGGGCGAATGTAAGTAATACACTACCGTCGCGATTCCCAACAGATGATTCTTCTAACGTAATGGAAAGAAACAGTAAGTGCGTGAGAGATGATTGATGAACATTAAAGACCAGCACAAAGAGGGTGAAAAAAAGACGAAAACACATAGATGATACGATTCATTCACAGATTAACATGAATCATATTGCGATTAAATCCAGGCCAGTTATAATTTAATTTTTAGGCAATCTGTGAAGAATTTGAAATGTAACTGAACGAATTAGTTGGTAAAACGAACAGATGTTTTTGGAGGAAAAAAATTAGTGAAGTTAAAGAAATAAACTGTATACGTATAGCTAAATTGAGAGAAATATATTCATTGAAGTAAATTGAACTTAGAAAATGACAAGTTTTGAATATTGCGTTTAAGTGAATAACAGATTATTTTTATTGCGCCCGTTGTAAGTGAATATCTTCTTGCTGTATTCTTGTTATGATTTATTATTCCTTCCATATTATCAGGTTGAATTGTTGCGGACTTGAGGAGTCGAATACCCGTTGGAGTTTGTATTTCCTCTGTCAGGTTTTGGTTAACTAATATGTGAGAGGACGTGTTATAGTTTAAATATCTTATGATGTCTATTATGGTTTTCGGAACGTATTTCTCTACTATGTCGCTTAACCTTAGCCTGTCGAATGCTTTGTTGAGATCTATAGCTTTTGTTCATTTGATGTTGTTTCAATGATTTTTGCAAAAAGCTTCTCAGGATATTTCCTGTCCCCTTTCTTGAATATAGGAATGGTTATGATCTTTTTCCATTCGTTAGGAACTTTTTTGATTGATAGTGTTCTGTTGAAAACCTTCCTAAGTTCTACCAATAGTTGTCCTCCGTATTTCAATAACTCATTTGGTATGTTATCTAATCTAGGTGCTTTCCTGTTTTTGATCTTTTTTGCGTGTTCTATCGTTACTTCTTCTAATATCTCAAGGGGTTCAGTGCTTTCTTCATCAGAATATGCTCTGAGCATGGATCATCCCTCGAACGATGTACATTCTTTTGCTTTGTGACTTACTTAAGTTTTTTGTGATATTTGGTATCGCAAGATAGTCTAGTGTTGATACTGTTTTAGAGCGCTAATCTTTTCGGAGTCTATCTGATAATATTCCAACAGTAGAAATCTATCTAGTAACTCTAAAATGTCAAACATATTGCTCATTGTTGAACTTAGGTATAATTACGAGGTCTCCAATGATTTCCTTCAAATTATCTTCACTGAATTCAAAGTAATCGGAAAATTAGAATTTTGATTTAAGCTAGCTATAAGAATAATAATTAACTGGCGGAAGATTTATTCATGATATTTGTAAGTAACAGATAGGTTAAAGGTTTATTCGTGATAAAAATGGTAAGTAGGAATAAAAAATTGTGCTTCACGAATACAGGATTTAATACCGAACGTGTTTCATTAGCACCGCGAACGAACAATTTCAAACCGCGCATGAATTTGATGCTAGAAAATGTTTTTACCCCGAATAAAGTTAAATTCAATGAAGCATTAGTGTGATTTTCAAATATTTCCAATGGTTTGTATTAATTTTCTAAGTAGTAATAAATTTTCTGAAGCACGCTTCTGTTTTAGTTGAAAAATAACAGTAAAATGAGAACGTTAAAATTATTTAATTGTGCAAATACCCTCTGAATGGTTAATTATTACTAGACAGTTAAATTATGGAGGTTACTTTTTTCAAAACTATAATGACAATAATAAAATCCATCTACTAACAGGTGCACCTCCATTATTGTAGTAGACATTAACCCAGTTAGAGTTTGCCAAATAGTTTAGACCGACACAAAAACGTTATATATTCAGTAGTTGACGATTATAAACAATATTTCGGCAATCGAATTAATTTTTTCACTATATTATACGGGGTATTCAATATAAGAGCCGACACAGTGCAGGGGAGCACTAAATATGACGTTTGAGGGCAATTTACCTTTGTATCATGTTACAGGGTACAAACATTTCGAAAAAATTTTACCCAATCATTTAAAATGTAGTGAGAGTAATTGTGTTGGAATATTTTTGTCAAAAAATATTCTTATAAAAGTGAAATTGTAGAATTCGAAAGATTGAAGATGAACTATTTACATTTTTTGATTGAAATGATTTAGTTTTTCAATTGCATCGACATTTGAAATATACGAACGTATATTAGAGTAATTTTTTTGGATAGCATTTTTATTAACAAAAAACAATGTATCTATTACTTAGATTCTTAGCAATAACAAAGTTAAATAAAAAATTTGCACTGAAGGTTTTACTAAACATAGAGTGACTGGACAGGTTTCGATTTGTTATTATATGTCATATTGATTGGTTACATTAGGGCAATTTTTGTTATTTTAGTTACATATTAGATATTCTTCTTCCCAAGTCTATTATTTTGTCTCAATTTCTTTAAAGGTAATGGAAGTATTAAGCTTATATTTGGATTTATTTCTTTTCTTTGTATCCAATTTCCACTACCAGAGAAAATTTAATTTTATCTTCAATTGTGACAATGATCTCAAATTTCATATTGAACAACTTCGAGTTTAAAGTAAATTATTGAGGTTTATAGCAGTTTAATTCATATGATATTGTTGAGAAAGCAAAAACCGACAAAATATTGGTGAGCTTGGAACAATATTCAACTAAGTACTTTATCGCCCAGTATATAAAGTTCAAACATATAAATAGTTTTGAATAACAATTGTATAATAATATGAAATATATTTTTTTGTTGGTATTTTCGATAATATGAGCCGATTTGAAGCTAAATGAATGTAAATATGGGAAGCTACAAAATTATTTTCTCAATATTAATCTCTACATCTCTACATTCAACTTTCTCCGCAGTTAATTCTTGTTTGAGCAAACATCTGGAAATCGAGTAATAAACTGCTTGTTTGCTTTGTAAATCGTATTTTCTGAACGTCGTATATTTCCAGAAATATAAACATTTTTTTTTCAATTCCTCGTTTCATTCATATCGCCATTGGCTCTACACTTCTCTGCCATTAATAATTGAGACGATTGGGTAATTGCTTGTAAATAGAAAACTTACATTCACCAGAAACGCAATTTGTACGTTTTACATATAAGCTGCCATGACGAGCATTACATCGACGTACATATAGATTACAAAACGCGTAATTGTGATTATTACGTGTGACGGACATTAAGTTACTGTTAGTCATAAAGCAAGCAAACATCGGCGTCGGCGTCGGCATCCGCGTCAGTTTGCATTGGTATTCTAAAATTATGGTTTGTTTGAAATAGTCTGTAAACACAACCAAGTTTTGATCCGTTTCAATACCAAACGCCTTACAGGAAAAGAATGTCAATAAATACGAAAATAACATATTTGATTGACACCAAAAGCTAGAGTATAATTAGAGTATATTTTTCATATATAGTATATTGGATTTAATGAAGAAAGAAAATATAGAGAAAAATATAAATACAACATTTAGATTTCAAGATTTCTTAAATTTTAAGCTAGAAACCTATTGTATACAATTTTTCAAGACATATTCCGTGGACCAAGCTAAAAACCGTTTCCAATAACAAAAATCCCTTTACAAAAATGATTTCATTCCAAATTAAGTTCGTTAATTAATTTGTTCTCATATGCGTTGAAATTGTTTGTACCATCGTAAGTAGAAATACAGAAAAACAGTATTAGAGACAAGCTGAAGAATTGTTGCCACCTGTTGCCATCTATTGTTAACGCAAATAACAATAGAAAACAATAAAAAAATGATTGCTATTTTAGTTTTTTCTTTTACGTTGTATTATAAAAAGTTGTTATTCCAGATGCGCTCCTAAAGGTCCAAAAACGTCTTGTTTTGAACTTTCAAATTCACATAAAAAAAATTCCTCTTTGATGTCTTCTCCATTTTTTAAAATATTAGAATACTTGAAAAGTTAATTAAAAATGGATGAAAATTGAAATAATAAAAGTTGGATGAATTAACTATTAGCAGAACTGGAATAATATCAAAAATTAATTATCAAAAATGCAGCATTATTAGGAATTCAATTTCTAAAATCTGTGCTATAATCGGTTACTGAGTTTTACCCGGCCAGAATAATTGTACGTCCACTCGGTAAACTTAATTAAAAATTAATTGCTTTCGACTATTAGAATTATTGGTTGAGCCTTATTTATAGCTGGTTTAATAATACGCATTTCACGTACCAGATATTCTGAACTTCATATTATGAACGACAAAACTAATGGAACAAAAGCAGCATAAATGCATTCATTCGTTAATATTGCGTTCGGCAATGTCAATATAGGTTATGGATTTATATTGATACATTGAATGGTCGCTATTCATACCGTATTATATTACGAGAATGAAGCTGACACAGTTTAATTGTGAATTTCTTGTTTCCAAATCAGTAATCATCAGTTAGTTTAAGGCAATCGAATATTTGCTCTGGTCAGTATGTTGAGCTACTCCAAAGATGACAATTCTCCTATCAAATTAAATAGACAAAACTACTTTAGTAAGTGTTTGTGTACAACTGTGTCGTTAATAATTCATCAAAAATATTCAAGCCTAAAATCAAAAACTTTTTTTCATCGAAACTATCAAATACAATAGTTACAGATCCTATTGACAGAATTTTACGATTCTGCCACATAATAGAGTTCAACATTTAAAATTAACGAAAAACACAAGATCGGAACATAAATAACTTTTATCAACTGATATTTTCCATAATAAATACTTCTTTCAAATACAATGTATTTTATACCTAACCATTATAACTAATATTTTGTTTGCTTTACCAAACAAAAAATATTGAGAAGACATTTATTCAAATAAGTTGATCCCTATACATTGAGTCGATTAGAGATGCACCGTTACTCCAAAATAACAAATGGATATATTTTCTAAATTTTCAGTTTTTCATTACTTGTATAGTATCTAATCCACTTATTCAGATGGCCTGAATTATTTGAAAAAACTTTCATGTAGGTTTTTATTTTTTTGTTAACACAAATATTAGCATGATAGTTCACTTTATGAATACACTTTCATTTGAATTAACTTTCCATAGTATCTTATTAAAACTACACATCAGTTGTCGATCCTTAGACAGATCAATTTTTTAAAATGTATTTGGAAATATTATGAAAAAATAAAGTAGTACTATTTGAAAATCTGAATGCTGTTGATCTGGTACCATGATTTTCTATTTGGAGCACTTTTGTCTAAGATTTGAAAATAATATACATGAATCAGTATTTTCAGCAGACAAAAACGAGGAGTTTTAAGTTTATTTTCAATCCCGCTGTAAAATAGCATCTGTCATCCTGTATAAACCATTTATATGTGTTAACTGGATAATATGCGTGTCTTATTTTAAGAATAAGCTAATATATTACGGCGAAATCGCACGATAGTCGTCTGTTATGAGAAAAATTCTGAAAATTATTGAGAATCTACAAAAAATCAGTTGTATTAGAGTAAGTTCTTTTGATATGTAACCACTATTTAGTGAGATTATTTTTTTATAAACACGGAAGAGATGCTGGACAATTACCAAGTTGAAATAATCTATATACGGCTATTCACTCCGTCAACAAACTAATTAACGAATTGATATTATGTATAAATAGAGTTGCACGAGTTTGAGAAAAAATTATCTCCATTCTACCAATAACTGGAGCACGTGACTTGTTGGTATCTCATCCTTTTTTTCAACATCTTCTACGTTAATTTACCCGTAGATAACACTAACAATAAGGTATTTGTTACTCTTTTTAATAACCTTATAAGTATATGAAAAAAGTTATACGGTAAGATTACATTTCCACGAGCTTTCCTATAACCCTCCACACGCCATACTTTTGCGGTGAAAAAAGTTAGGTAAGATTTTAGTTTATTTAATTTTATAGGCAACGAAAACGTTCGACGTGAAATAAAACCGGTGTTTCAGTATTCTTTGGAATTACTGGTGGATTAGCAATAATTTTCTTTCGGATTTTCTTTAATTGCAAAAATATACGTACACAAAAATACCTGATACGATTTTGGAGAACTGGTGCTTATATTCTGGAATGATTAATTTGATTATTTTTTTTACTCGGTAAATGTTCTTTTATTTCGTAGTTACAGTGTTTACAAAATTTATTGAACATTTAATCTAGTATTATGAACAGTTCGAAAAAATATTTCTCATAACCTAATCCACAAGTTTCGTCATTTTAAAAATAATTGTATACGTGCACAATTAATTTTCGCTTCGTTGCTAATTTATTGCTATTATCACGGTTTTATTACTGTTGTTATTAGTTATGCAGCGGTATGTTTGAGGTAATAGTAGCTAATCATAGAAACAATAGTAAATTGCCATACTTATGCCGCAACATCGAAGACCATAGTTATCTCTGCGATGCATATTTCTTGTATGTATCTTTGTTTTAAAGCTGAACTAATGAAAACAAAGCAATCGATTATATTATAAGTTCCAGAAGCTATACTTTATATTCTATCAAAATGACAAGAGAAAAGTTACCAAAATCTCAGTGTAAATGCAACATGAAACAATTTATAAGTACCTAAAACACCCAAAAAGATCTCAAAACTGTAAGCTTGTGAATTAAGAAACGAGAAAGAATATAATGTTTCATATCACAAGTATTCGTGTATCTAGTAGTCTATCTTGTTAACTTTTTAGTATATTATCTGAATATTTGTACATTAATTTCTACAGTATTAGCTAGATTTTATTAGGTACTAGATCAATGATCTCTGATGACCTATTCCCATACTCCTATAGAAAGAAATTTAATCATTTTTGGAGCATTTAAGTTTCCCGAGCCTTATAAAAAAACATGATATTCTCTTATACTATATGTTTTTGACTTCGTTCCTATTTTTTTTGCATATATTTGTATACAGCGTGACAAAAGGACCTATACAATTCGTCTTCGAATTTATTTCCCGTTTTATTTTGTTCTCCTCGAATAATTTGCTTTTATATAATCTCCACGTCATTTGCAAACAATTTACATGTTTGATAAGATGACTATTATGGGTAGAGTGAATGAAAAAACATTATGCCGGTGGAATTTGAATTGTACATTTACACTTACTTTGGTATTCAAAACCAATCACGTTATCAAATACTTCAATATTGGTAGATCACGTGAGCGAACCATTTGATTTATCTATTAATTTTATTTGCAATGCAGTGTTAGCAGCTGGATTAGGAGAACGAATACAGTTAAAGAAATAATTACAAAATTTGTTTTTCATAAAGGAGGATACCAAACTAGTAGATATTTCTGGTAGTCGGTATAGCAATTAGCTAATTCTCAATAAATTGGATGATATCGAAAATGACCGCTCTATATGGTTTAAAATTTTCCAAATACCATGTCACATGTAATAAAATACTGCATGGAATATTTTTCAGTCAATTTAATGCAAAATGGTGATGGAATATTTCACGAAAAATTGTTATTGAACCACCAAAGTTGAGCAAGGTTTTCGTAAATAACGAAATTCTGCGTACTTAAGGATTTTATTAAAATATAATGAGGAAAAACATCATGTTTCCATTTAATTCAAATGATTGATTCTGAAAGAGCATCACTGACAATTGCTTGTTAAATACCTTCGGTTGTCTGGACTAATATTTTTATGAATAACGTTTCATTAAGCTGTTATCTTTCATAAAAGAGTGTTTTGTTACCCTCCTGATTTGGAGAGTTTGTAAACTCCCACTGGAACTGCAAAACACGATTAATAACGTTTTTTTAATTGCGGTAACTGCTTGTTTTATGGAGTTGTTTCATGGCTATGGATTCAACCTAATATACTGAATACTGAAAAACTAGAATACAAAATTTGATAGCTTTATGCGGAATTAGTTTCAAGAGCTTATTACCATAGCTCACCGAGAAAAAAAAAACAATGTAAAATCGAGTAATCACACCACAATCAGAGTTAGTCAACTTCAAAATTTCAATGTAATCCTGTCCACCTTAGTGAACTTTCTTTCTTAATTTTCCTCAGACTGGTAACGTGTATGTAGGATTTCAATTGAAAATATTACGTCAACTAAGAGAAGTTATTTATGACGGTTATGGTTATTATACAAAATACAAAATAATATAATGGTCCTTGAACTTTTCAAATAAGTCAACAACGAAATACTTTTCTATCAGTCTATATGATGTTTGGAATCCATGAAATTCAAGTATTTATTTTATATTTTTGCTTTGATTGAGTGAGGATACGATATGTTTGCTACTCACTTTTCAATACAAATTCTCTTTGGAAGAATCTATATTTTCGGTCAAGTTATAGTGAATTCTAGGATTACCATATACTTTCTTTGGGCCATGACTCCCATTTCAGAGTTTGTTCTACAGACGTAGTAGCTCATTTTAGCCTCACTTGCATATTCTATAAAGTAATTATCTACTGTAACTTAACAGTGAATACGAACTGCAGTGTTAGTTCAGATTTATCAGATTCCATCACTACTTGCTCGGACAATACTTGAGTCTGAATTTAAATATGCTGACTCTAGAACGAATATAAAAAAGAAAACCTTTCTATTTCATTCATATTCTCTTTTTCATTCGTAACAATCATAAAGTTTGAAATAATTTGTCATTGCTTATTCAAATTCCTTGTTAATTTGCATCAATATTTTTAGAATTCAAACTTTAAGTTTCATATTGTTAAGACACCATTTATTTTCACTTATCTCAACGTTTCAAATGTTTATTATAGAATATTATGTTGCCTTATAAAATAAGCTTACATCACTTAAAATTTGTACACAATTTACATGAGCTATATTTGGAATCAGAGTAAATTGAAAATAAATTTCAATCAAGGAAGGAAAGTATCCTTAAATTAGATTTATAGCATAGAATGTTCGCTGTTAGTTCAATCTTTACTGGTCTTTAGTATAAAGAGGCAAATTTTAAGAGATGATGCTTTTAAAATATGTATAAGATAAAATTAGTATAATTTCAGGTATTACTATACAAATCGATAAAGAAATACGATAAGCAGATATTTTGATGTAGCGAGAAACAGAAATTTCGTAAATTTGCTTTTGTTTGTCACATCCCAATTATGTAAGTTCCCTACAGAACCAGAACCTTGCTTCCAGACACAGCAATGCTCTGTAAGAGCAGCAGGGAATGAAGACAAATATTAACATGACGAAGAAGACAGAGAAATAGATGAAGAATAGAAGCAATTTTGAAAATTGATAGAGTAGCAGACAAAAACAGGCACAAGAATAACATTAACAAATTTAACAGGACAATAACTAACTAAGGTGAAAGGTACTAGAAAAGGAGTCGTTAGGAATTTCACAGTTTAGAAGAAAGAGAGAGAGAGCGCGCGCG
This sequence comes from Diorhabda carinulata, assembly GCF_026250575.1. Taxonomy (NCBI): domain Eukaryota; kingdom Metazoa; phylum Arthropoda; class Insecta; order Coleoptera; family Chrysomelidae; genus Diorhabda; species Diorhabda carinulata. The sequence goes on along the minus strand of NC_079460.1, from coordinate 38,870,066 downwards.
AAACCAGATACTAACAAGGAAAGATAGTACATGAAGTATCAAATACAGTATTAAAAAGTACTAAATGGAAAAGGAGATAGAAATAATATTTGCAGTACTGTATTTTGATATATCAAAGACATTTCAACATCGGCGCTACAGAAACTTTCTTGAACTGATTCTGTAAAGTGTAAAACCTTCCTAAATCTATTTGATGCGAATATGTTTGGTATAATGTTCTATTATTGCACAAATGTTATGTCTCAAACGAGTTCATGTTGAGTTTGCTATCGCCATTTGATTTAAAGAATTTTTACCGTCAATATACGATGCTGTCAGATTCTTTTTATAGAGCTTGGATGCGTGCCAGGTCTACATATTGTCTATCTATATGAATCTATTTCATTGTGGACATTAGGCTAAGATGTCTCTCTAATAACACAAATTTATTTTTGAAATTACTTGTCAAGGACGTAACATTATTTTTAACTTTCATATTTCAAACTTATGATACTGGTTACGTTTGAGAAAATAATGACTGTTATCTGAATTATTCGAATACCGGGTGCTCATTATATTTTTAGTCGTTAAAAATAATTAATTTTATTCTGTCACTTGATGTTGAACAAATTCCTTTCATTACTCTGGCTGTTCAGCTAAGTAGAAGCTAAACAAAATATTAGTATCACTAGAAACAGTAGTGATTATTTTTTGAAACTATCAAGTGGGAATTATATACTTATATATGCATTTAATTTTATTTTTGTTGAAAATAGGATAATTCTGGAATACAAAATAATATTTAAAAGAGACAAATGAAATTTCCATAATCGTTAAAAATGTTTTGAAGTGAAATTTCCTTACAACACTTCAGATAGAATAATATTGGTTTATTTTTATCTCGCTTGTACTTATTTTTAGAAAATTAATTAATTTCCATAGCATTCGTGAGCTTTGGAGCATTTCCGGATTTAATTTGACCTCCACTAGTATTAAAAGTCAAAAAGATATGTAGTAATAATCGCAGCCATATCGACAAATATTAGTTTTAATAGATGGTGATTTCATTTATACTTGCAATTATTACTAATAGGTTATAATTCTGATAATAATTGAAATTTCTTTGAATATGCTTCGGAGAATACAAAGATTCAAATATAATACAGATTTCACGAAAAATCTCCAGATTTTTTCACGCATATCCCATAGGACATAGTCCATGATGCTGAAATAAAGCACACGTTAATATTCATGAATTTTTCTAGTTAACATTATCAGAAAGTGGATAGTTTCCTTTGTGATAATTTAATTTGGTTTCATTTTTCATATTAGTTTCAAACCTCATTCAAATGTGAAAAGTTTCCATAGTCACACAATTATTTTTATTATGACTATGACCGATTCATTTATTTTTCCCCGAAATGTACAAATCAGGTTATTCACTAAGTTAGCAAAAAATCTTAACTGGAATAAAAATATCATATATTATATTATATAAATATAACATTTATCTAGAATAAAAGAAAAACAATAATAACCATTCACAAGAAACTTAAATCAATGTCTTGTCTGAAGTCAATTTTGCAATTTAAGCAGACTTTTCAATAGTCAAGGAATCCGGTCTAAAAATGCTTATTCTTGATTCCAATATTTATATTTAGGTCCCTCATCAAGCAACTAATTTATTATTTTTTTTTATTTATAGGTTAGTTATCCAGTTCCTTTAAAAAGATAGCAACAAATGGTAAGAAAGGTTAATGGCATGCCTTTATATTATGATGTTGATAAAATAATAAAAGTCCTGATATATTAACATAAAATATAGTGTTCTAAAATATTTGGCAAGATTAAAAAAATAACGTCAATAACTTTTTTCGCGAACTGAGATTAAATACGTTAAACAAATTTTTCAGAAAAATTGCTCACAGATTTACATTAAAATTTTTCACTGACATACTTTGAATAATCAGCTTTCCAATTTATTATTTCGATGTGACAGTCTTTTATTAGTTAAAATATAAAAAAAGCAGACCAATGAATTATTATTTCAATGACGAGGATGATGAGTTTAACTGGGCTACTTAGTTACTTTTAAAGTAGTTGAGTTAATACGATGTAACACTAGATATTTTATCATAACGTGCATCTTGAATCACTGTTAAACACGGAACTCTATTTCGAATCAATTAAGATATTTAACAATTTCTATATATAAATTTCTTCAATTTTTCATTTCCTAGACCTTTTGAGGCGTTTTGACGTTTCGACTTTTCTTTAAGCCTCTATCGAAATGTTTTTAAGAGGAATTAAATGTATAAATTCAAACAAAAAATATTTACTACCTTACTCTTTATAAAATAATATATAACTATACATTTGCATGTTTATTACTAAATAGCCAGATCAACAGCTGATAATCACTATATAAATTCAAATTGAGCTCATTGTTTTTCTCTTAAAATAAAAGCGACTTGTAGAAAAATATTCAAAAATTTGAGTTATTTCTATGATAAAGTTCTCCAATCGTTTATCGTTATTCCTCATGCAGATTCAACAGAACTTCAAAATTTTTCAGATAAAACCAAAAAGTGGACCAATTGATACTGATTTTTTAAACTTTTTATGGTGACTATGGAGTTCATCTCATTCAAGATTTAGGTACAGTTTGGTTTTACTGTCGATCGAATCCATATTTATCTTAATTATTATTAATAATAACAATATCACTAAGTTGGTTGGATAATAGTGGAAAAAGTGATCTAAAAGGAATTATCAGTACCTCATTTCCTACCATATATGTATTCGGTTGCAATCTCTCGATAACCAAGATATAGTCCTCAGAGACCAAAGGCTTTTCTATATTACATGGGACTATGAGTTTTGCAGTCAAATTTCTACTCCAATTACTATCGATATCAATGTTTTTGTATGGTTTTTCTGCCTTTTCAATTATTTGAAATCTTGTATGGAGATACTGATTTATTTAGTTAAAGACAAAAAAAATTCAATCTTCACAATGTTATACAACAAAGTATAAAATGATTTAATGACCTTATGAAATACGTTCTCATTTGAGGTTTTTTTATTTTCGTCTTATAAAAAGAGTGGAAAGTTCTTAGTTGAAACTTCTTGAAAATATTTTGATCGCAAGAAGTATATATCTGAAGTTGCTATGCTATCTAACTAAAAGAGATTTCAGGGCAAACTGCTTTCCTGGATGAATTATGAATGATTTATAAGGTTCAGTTTTAGACTATTATTTTAAAAAGACACCTCATTAGGTGGAGATTTGATCAATAGAGGAAAGGAAATATTTACTTAGTCTAACATAGTTTTTTATTGCCGCATTCAAGACTACGATCTTTTTTCTTGCCGTTCATTATTAATACTTTTGTCAAATGTTATCACTGGGAATCATATTGATTCACAAATTGACGTCCATTTGACGTATATGTTTCTTCAAGAAGTTGTCGTTAATATTTTGGTGTGGGAGCCAAGAATATCACATTATCACCACATTTCCTGAATTTTAGTGAGTCCTAAGTGTGAGTTTAGTCCAAATTTTTATATTAACCAGCCTCCTATTAGCGTGAATTAATGGAAAGGGCTTCATTCATTACTTGTTTGTTTTCTTCCTCATACTTGTCGTTATCATATCCAATAAAATGATATTTTCATGGACAGTACTATATACTAAACTCTGTTTAGTCTGCTGCTGTTTATGAACTACAGTAAATTGTCGGAAGGAATGTACTATCATTAACCGTAATGACACGTAACGCAATATCCACCCAGGTTTACAAGTTGCAATATCAAAGGAATGGCGACGTATACTAACACATAAAGCGAGAGCTTGATAAACTCTGGCACATTAATTTCATTTGTTCCAACCAAATTCGAAAAAATAACATAGTCCACCAATTTGCTTAAATCAATAACACATAAACAGTATAATTCATGTACCATATTCATTTATATGTTTATCTATTATTTGTTGTTGGATTCGCTCATTCACATTTCCATTCATTATGTGAATACAGTATAGAGACTGGAAGTTATCTCCATGTTTTTCTAATGGTTCAAACACTTCTCATCTGTCATAGAAATTTAAAATAGTCAAAGTTAGTAATCCACAAAGCAAATGATTCAAGGAGGTTCAGTGGCATCTGTTTTAAATTTACCCGATTTGTTTCAGCTAACATTCGAAAGCATATTTTCTGAATTACTAAAATAAGCTCCCAATAAGTAGTCAATATTGTCAACAGCCATTGTTTGTTTTATTAATGACTACTTTTTGAGTCAAACTCAACAATTTGGTTGCAAAACATAGAAAAGGAAAGAAAAACATAAAATATTTAGAAAAATACACCGTTGTCCTTTAATTACATTAACTGCATACCAAGGTAATTAATCTAGCAAAACTACATTCTTTTGCTGACAGGTCATTGTATGCTGTCTTGGCATTCGCAGTTGTATATGAAGTAATGCTTTGTGTTTTGGAAATTAATTATTATGCGACCAGAGTAAATTGTGCAATCCTAAGATTCATAGTCTTTTTTTTCTGTTCCTTTCGAGCACTGGTTGAGATTTATTCAATTTAATAGGACAATTTTAAATTAATCCTATTCAAATGCTAAAAAATGTTCATCTGTTTTCTCTCATTATATTTCTTCATTCTTTATTTGCAAAAAAATTGATAAATGTAATTTAAGTTAATGGAGGTTTTTGATTAAAGATTAAAGATTAAAGACTAAAGATTATTTTTTTTAATAATTTCTAAACGATAGATAAATTTTGACGTTTCGACTTTTCTTTAAATCTTTATATATATTATATTTATATTGATCAATAGATCACCTTCATCATGAATATCGAAATAAGAATAAAAAAGTAGTTTTTTATTGGGAACGTGGCAAGGAAACACCAAAGTGGACTTTTAGCATTCGATCGGTCATCTTAAATTGTTTTAGGTCTCTTTCAATAGTTCAACCAAATATTCCATTAGTAAAATAACTAACGTTATTAGTGTTTATTGCAATCAACACTTCTAGAATTTAAATGTTTACCTCACTGGAATAATAACGGTTATCGTTAACAAAACTGCAATTTGAAACTTTTTGAAGAAGTCAACCCAATCAAAAACCACTCCAAACTTGCCACCGATGTTGGGAAATTCTTGAATAACATGCCTTGTAGCAAGTTTTGTAAAAAACTCCTTGTACACCCATTTGAAAAACTGCATTTAAACATGATGTTACTTTTGGATCTGTCTGTAACATTTAGAAGAATAAATTAGATAAGTAAGTAAGATAAGTAAGATAGAATAGAATAGTTTTGTTTTGTTACGCCATATTTATGTTAATTGCCATAATTGTAGATATTGCAAAGATTTAATATTTGGGCAAATATCGGTATTGTTATTGGATCATTATTTGAGGAAAGCGACCTCAACGAACCAAAGTATGTAGGAATATTGAGAAATCAGATAGTTTCTGCAATAAGCAATCCAATTTGTAAAAGTTTTTTTAACTTTATGATACAATAAAAATGTGTCTTACCATATCTTATACGAAACTAATCAAATGAAATTTTTCAAAATAGTTGGATTTCAAAGAGGAGGCAAAATAAAGTGATCAACCAATTCTCCGAGCTCAAATGCCTTCACACTATTTTTGCTATAACCGAAATTAATATAATATTGATAACAGCCCGTCAAATACCAGATCAGCGTACTTCTATATCATCTCATCAAGAACATGGATACTTTCAAATTGAAGAAGGTAAAAATTTTAACATCTTTATAAAGAATTCTAGAATGAGTAATTTGATATATTATGAAAATATATACAAGATTTAGACTCGAAAATATATACTCCTAATGGAATTATTCAGATGGTCTGATTCACTTCAAAAAACTTCTAATCGACTTTTTTTTATACACAACACATACATAAGTTGAAATATTGGTGAGTTACGTTACTTTATGAACACGCTGTATCTAACTTCAGCGTTACTAATACAATTGAAGTCAAGGGGGAATAATTTATTTGTATACTCTCATTTCCATGTGTTTAATGTAGATATATGGTTCTAAAAGTTCGCAATTGTAGAATTCAATACTCGTTTTTCTATACATACATCAAATAGTTACACTGGAAGTAAATTTCGTTGCAATTTTATATATTTGTGATCATACTTGTCAAATATGTGTATATATATGTAAATATGTCAACATTAATATTTATTGAGCAAATATAATAATAGAATAAATAAGAGAATATTATATTATAGTATCAAAATAATAAAGTGAATCAAATTTAAGATTGAATTACATGCTAAGACATAATAAATAACATTTCAAATTTTAATGACAAACACACTAATGTGAAAATGCAAATCAAGCTTATTAGATATAATTAGTGATAGTGTTTTGAGACAAACGGACTGATGAAGTTTTCAAGGAGTTTAAGAAGTTAAAATGAATCATGAAACGCGAGATATCAACTTTTATTGAGACAATCCAAGAAGTTAGTTTTAGGAAGCAAAATAGTACGGAAAAAAGTTCCATAGAGATAATAGTGAAGTAATTCAGAAAAAAATTGAAAAAAAGTGATGAATACAATGTAATAATAAAATAATAGTGATAAAACTGTTATAATTTTCTTCTAAATATATTTCATCAATAGAACTTTTATCATATAAATTCGTTAAATTGAACTCCTACTGAAATAAATGAGAATAGAATTGTTATGAAACTATATAGTGTTTAGTTGAAATTACGGATTGTTCCATAGGTTTGTTCCAGCCTGCTAATCTGGACCGTTCATGGAACGGTTATTGGATGCGTTTAAATGATATTTTCTGCGGAATCTCCGGCTATCACTATTACCACTTGCTATCAACCAAATATCGAAAAGACCTTCCCCGAAACGGTTCACTAATAATATCTAAGTCTAAGACAAGTAACAAACCTTCAAATCTTATTCTTAAATTAAAAAAATCCATCAGAATCACAATATTCATCGCGGTATAAAACTGAGAAAATAATTTGTTCTTTCTTTCAGTAGTGTTGATGATAGAAACTCCTGTATATACTTTGCCGTTTCAAATTATTTAAATTTCACTAACGTACATGATTACCGGTTAATATTTTCTCATCTAAATTTACTTTTTCTTGTAACTGGTATTTTTAGGTTCTTTGTTCGCAATTTCAATATATAATGAGAAAGTTAAAAGAACAAAAAACTTAAGTAAATAGGAAGAACTCGAATATCAGAAGTATTTGCTCAGTATTAGGCTATTTTTTACACCGCATAATACCCAAGTGGGAGCACACAGTAAGCGTCGAGACGCTCAAACAAACGTGTTCAGTTGAAAAGCCGTCGGCCGCATAGACGCTTCCCAAAAAGTTTCACGAAAACGTTTAACTGTTCGCGAAATGCGTGTAACCTACATTTATTTGGCACCATTTGTTAAACTTTTATTTAAACGAGGTGATTTGAAAAGTGCTCTGTGATTGCACGTCATACGTTGAAGGTTATTATTAATACTTTTACATGATTTATCATTTATATCGCGCCGTTATATCTTCCTCAATATATAATTGAAATAATAATATAATATAACAAATTCAAAAGCTGAATAATAATTTTTTAAATTCCTGATGACTCAGTATTTTGGATACATATTATGGACATAGATGTGACGTCCAAAATATTTCATTCAAACGCTAATGATGGCTATAATATTTCACGCATGTTAGTACGGTTTGAGGCATAACATTCACGTAAGTCAGTCTTTAATCAATAATATTTCGAAACTATGAATAAATAATAGAGAATAATTAAGAGAAATAAGTAATTATATGGTTTGTAAGCGATATTTTAGTAAAAGCCTCAAATTTTGATTGATTTACGTCGGTAAGATTCCATTAAATAAGATAATTTTCAATCACCTTCTTCAAAAATGGTACTATGGCGATTAATAATGTCCTAAAGTGGGGTCTTGGAGAGCAAATGAAATTGAGTGTAGTGGTCCCTCACCAAGATTTATTTAAATTTATGTGATACATGCAGAATTTGAATTTCAATTCAAAGTTTTTTTTCCCCGTATCTATTTTCTTTTCTCCTTTATTTTTCTTACTAATGCCCAAAAGAAGCCAATTTGCCATTTCAATGTTTGTTGACTGGTTTGCATTTCAAATTCGTTATCACATGTATCATGAGAATTGGAGAGACGGAAATTTTTTAGAATTGACCGGCGATTTTCAGTCAAATTTCATTTACTTCCGCAATGTTGAGTATAAATTAAAGACATCTGGTCGAAAAGTGCTAGGCAAGGCTTAAATACATTCTAACCGCTTCTGAATCAATGTTATTCGGATTTAGGTCATATGATATATTCAGTATATCCTGTTAGTATGATGTTTTTTTGGTTGACTTTTTCATTTATTTTACAGATGAAGTTCTTTTCAGTTTTATTTTTCTGGCTTAATTTTGAATATTTTGGTATACGGCATTCATTTAACGTCAAGATATGAAAAATTTGAGTGACAGAACCGGTGATGTTTATTTATAATACTAGGACCCGCTTCCACATTCGCCGAGCTAGGATTATACAGATAAAACCATTATTTATTCTGTTCATGTTTGTCGCGATTAAACCTAATTCAGAAATAACTGTATGCGAAATAATTGATCTTACCCACAATCGTTACCTATTTGCCAATGCTTTATTCTCTAATATACTGGAGCAGCAATTGGAAGATTTTTGTTACACTTCAACTCCTTAATTTTTTGTACATTTCATAATATCCCACGTAATACTAGATCCATGTTTCATTCTATGTTTTCTATGTTCATTTTCAATCTCAACTAACATGCACTTTGAAATAAAATAGTGATTTCATCATATTTCCATCTTAGAGAGAAATAGTCTGAAGCTTTTCCGATTGCTAATACAGATCCTTTTGTTACTTAGTTATTGAAAATGCGATTTCGTTATACTTGATGCGGACAGAATCTATATCAAAGATGCACATATGCTTGATTCCAAATAAGGTTAACTCATGTGAATGTAACCAAATTTAATTTTTCAAAATTATTTTCCTGATTCGAGCAAAAATATATAGATATTGTACTGCACAACTTCTGGTCATTTGTTTGTCACAAATGGCTGATAAGTTTTATGTATAAATAAGAAATTATCATAGTTTATTTGTCCAATAATAGCGCCTTATATTTCTGAAATTCTTAGATTGTAAATAACTACTTAAACATTTCCACGCAAAATAATATTTTCACATTGGGATTTCAGGAGTTGTTTGTAAGTGTTTATCGACCGAAAAATTGATAAAAGAAGTAGTCTCTAAAGATAAATATAAAATAAAATAAATTCTAGATAGTGGGTGATCTTTATTTTTCGTTTTTATCTAATGGGATAATAAAGATGCCAATAGCATTTAACAAACGAAAGATTTATATATAACAAAATTAGACCGAATCTGTCATTTGATATTAACAACTATAATTATTTTTGACAATTCACACCTAGAAAATGATTTGTGAGTTTTGAATAGTAGAGAGAAATGAAAAAAGATAATTTCATTAAATGAAAATGAAATCGTGTGAACATGTGACCTACAAACGTTGTTTGTTCTAGTGATGATGGTAAATATAATGTGCCAAAAATGCTTTCATGTGGCATAACATAACAACATTTGGTTTAGGAATCTTTTTGAAACACGTTGAGTACCTAAATATTTTTGTTATATCTAATTCTGGTTTCAATAGAATTATGACATTTCAAGGAATTTTATGTATTTTTCGTAGCCTAAAGCGTGGGAAATAAATTATATACCTTTATAAATCAAAACAAATCTTTATTATCACGTAACAATGTAACCTATTATCAGTATATTAGATTAGAAGCTTACAAATTTAAACCTGTTAAATTATGAATACTGAAGAAGCTTAAAATCAGGATACACATCTCAGTATCAAAATGGATTGTGTAATACTTACGTTAATCCCAACGCAAATTCAAAAAAAATTGTTAGATACATATAAGGATTGTAGTGAAAAGGTGGTGTCATAACTCTGTGCCGCACAGTCTTGTACAGACACAGACGAGCTGGATGATTTTGTTTTGCAAATAATTGGTCATTCCTACCATGTGGCACATAATATCTCTACTACCGAATTGGATATGAAAAGATTGTTAAACAAGATGTGTGTCACGAATGTTAACAGATGCAACGAAAAGACGTAAAAACAAAGAAACTTTTCCTGCAAAATTAATCCCAATAGATGTATGTATTATTATGATGTAGTCATCAGAGTAACAATTAGGATTTTGTTATTTTGGAGGCGTCATTTTGCCAACTTCAAAAATTACGTAAGCCGATAAAAGTAAAACGCATGCAGTAACACGCTTCGAATTAGCTTAACTTCCGCCATATTGTCCATTATCCATATTTGGCCCCTTGTGATTACTGGCTTTTATCAAAATCTTAAGAACAGATTCGACGTAAACGATTTTCTTAGTCATTTGTGCGGTATATCAGTTTCTTATTGGGAACGTGGCAACGAAACACCAAAGTAGACTAACTTTAATATATTTTCTTTATTAATTATTTCCCAGACCATGAATACATAAGTATTCGAAATCTCGGAAAATATATTAAAGTTAGTCCACTTTGGTGTTTCCTTGCCACTTCGTATACCTCATCGGGAGCTAGCATAACCCTGGATATATCTTCTTTGGTGAAAACTTGCGCTTTCTGTGCTCGAAAACCAATATTTTTTTGTTAAGAAACGACGTTAGCTTATGGAAGTTTCCTATATCCAAATTTTGTTTTATTTTTACTAAACTTTTTACCATCGAATAGCGGGACCATAATGTATTAGATTTCAAAACTTAGATTATAAGTTTTAGCCCCTTTCTCCTTACACATGTAACAAAATGGTCGTATTGCTTCCCATACCTCAGTCTGGATTTGGCAGGTAACTGCTCGGAATTAGCTTCATTTTCAGCCTTCAAAATGGCTCCGAGAAGTTCTTCGTCGGATGAATCCATTAATATTATTGTATCGGATTCGGTTTAATGTGGTATAATTTAGAAGAAGATTGTACTTATTCGGTCACTTCTAAGACGTTTTAAACAACTTCGACGTTTTAGTAACAATTACACACCTGGGTTGTCATAGCAACTGATATCAAACCCGGGTGGTTTGATAGTTGTTTTGTAACACTTCTTTGAAGAATGTATGGTTATATAAAAAATATCTTTATTATTTTATATTTTCACAAATTAAAAATGCTACAAAAAGCTAGAAAAGGTTTAAATTTTATTTGATGGACTATTTCGTAAATATTTATTTATCTGTAGTAACAATAGTTATAACCTCCGAAGTAAAAAACTATCTAATAAGGTCAAAATTTACATAATTTTACTTTGTGGGTTAAAACGCACGGTCGTAGAAAAACCATATTTTAGCTGAACGTGAACAATTTGAGCACTTAATTTAGGTTTCGTTGTACTTAATAACTTATACAATTTATTGTTATGATAAAAATTGATTATTCTTCTGAAGAAATACTAGCTACAGTTAATCATATTTATTTGAACGCACAGAAATTCAAAAGATATTTCAACTAATATATTACAGCACCCACGTTTCTATTCAAAAATTTTAGCGATGACGTCATCACGAACACATAGATGACGTCAAAAATAAAAGGTATTATAATGAATAGCTTGTTTAAAAATAAAAATCGACGGATTTAAAGATTGTTTCTTCAATTCGTAGGTTTACGAAATAACGAATATATTCCTTTCATTTCTTAGACCTTTTGATATATCAATGCATCTAAATGTTGTTGATTTAAGGTATCTTCAGTTTTAAAATTAGTTTTTTATATAATGTTTGGAAGAGACCTAAAATCAAGAACAATCAGTGCATTAATATATTACAATACAATGAATGGAAAAGGAAGTCCTTACACGCTTGGTAATAAAGATAACTATCGTGGGGTTCTAATAATAAAATACGAAATTTCCCTCTTTTAAATATTTGTTCTTTAATTGATAAATGAGAACGCCCAAAATGTACATGAAGTTTTTTGATCTATCAAAATAAATAATTTGTTTTTCTATGGACTATCGTTTATTAGTATGTTTTTGATAGTTCTTCTGAAAATTTTTACTGAGCCAGAAGTATTAACAACAAATTTAAACATAATTTTTAGAACTAGGGTCGTCATCAAATTTATATTTATTGAACATGACATGGAATGGTTGGAAGGTGATTAATATTTTTTTAAATAATCTACTCTGAAGATCTAAATCAATCCGAAAGTCAAGATCTGTATACAGTGAACGTGGTTGTCAGTAGTGTAGTAATAATAGATAAAAATAGACTTTTCAAAACACTATTATGAAGAGTAATCAGTTCGATGAAACTCAAAAGTACGACATTTTGAATACAATTCTGATCACGCGAAACAAACGAGGACATAGAAAAATATGTCAAAGCCACGTTAACACTAAAACTGGAATAAATATTGAGCAATTGACACATACTAACTTCATCAGAGATAGCAATTCTATTTATTATTTCCTACGAGGATGGTTCCAAAAATAGCTGGCCTGACCTAGAGATGGCGGTAGTTGCACTGTATTAGAAAGTACAGGATTTGTTTGATAGCCATCAATAGTGAATGTTTTCAGTTAATTTGTAAAGATGGAAAGAATTGGTCATCGTTGTGTTATACAATACTTCACACCCGAAACAAAAGAGCAATCAAAAGAATGAACTGAAAAGGGAAAATGGGCTCCAAAGAAAGATCGTTCCATCTGCAGGCAAGGTCATGGTGTCTATTTTTTGGAATTCACGTGAGATAATTTCCATTGACTATCTTGAAAAACTTTCAACGGTGAGTATTATGTGAACTCAAAATCAAAGCAATGCACCAGCTCACACACCCTTCATTGCGAAAATAGACGAATTAAAGTTTGAATTGCTATCTCATCCATTCTATTCGCCAGCTTCAAACCCCTCGGATTATTTTCTGTTACCAGACTTGGAAAAATGGCTCGGTTATCAAAGATTTTTCAACAATGAAGAGGTGATGTCGGCAGTTGATGGCTTTTTTGAGGAGCTTGGCGATTCTTATTATAAAAAGGGTATCGAAAGAAGAGATATAATTTTTTCCATTTTTTACCATTTTCGTACGTTCCTCATTAAATTACTACTCATCATTATTGAAGAGGTTTTTTATTTATTGAAAATTATAATGAATTAGCAAGTATTCGATGTCTGAATCTTTAAGCCGTAATAAAGCCTCAGTAGATTAATATTCAATATCATCTATCGTGATCTGATGAAATAATGGGATGAATGGGAAAATTTAATCTGACCTAACTCACTGAAAATCTCATTCTAACAGTCTCGCCCATTAGAAATCTCTCAGAATATGATATAAATTAAATCGCGTAATTACAGAATATTACTCTGCTTTCACACCGGCACTTTATTTAATTAACTCTTAGAGCTTCAGCCTCTTGAGTCTTCTTATTTCGTATATGTGTTCCTAGAGCTCGTGGTTTAACGTTTACATGATATAATTAGTTGAAATACCCTTTTCTTATTTGATAAATGGTCTGGTATATTGTGTCGATTCTAAGTTTTATTTTTCCTATTGCTACTCTTCTGAGAAACAATTGTTCGTTACGATTACTACAAGTAAAAACTTTAGCAAGTTTTTTTATTGATTATTTGTATTATATCCAAAAATATTCGGATATATCACAATTTCAATGAAGGATGGATTCAAAGTGTTCTCAGTAATTAAATTGAAGTCTTTTCAGTTTTATAAGACTCTTTCTTTAGACTTTTAATGAATTTTATTTTTAATTTCGACTAGACTGCTTTTAGAGGAGATCAGTCGTTTATAACTAATTTTAGTAAATGCTTGTTTTTACGTCTGATTTTTTAGTCAAGCGTGTCTTGATCCTTCTCATTGCTCCACCAAAACTCAAGACGACAACTATATTCCGTTTTTGTCAGATAAATATCTTAAACAACTTAAAAAACAATGACAATATGGAAATAATTCTGCGAATTGGATCTGTTATCCAAGAAAATATGTTAAAAGTTCAATTGGAGCTAAATAGAGAAACATATTTATAGGTTAATGCCCATAAAAGAACTGAATACCATGCTACATAAGCTGGAAGTTGGAAAAACTAATCGCAGTAGTCCAGTAAACGTACCGGTGAATTTGTACTACATAAAAGCTTTAACAATATAAAAGTTTAGTAGTTCAGAAGTTTAGTTGTTTGGAGTAAGTCGATGTCGCAAAAATATCATAGAAGCTTTGACGGTTCCCGATGGATTCTACTTTTAGATGCCATAAACGACCGAAGAAAGTAAGAGAACGAATTTAGAAATTTTAACAGAATGGTATTTTTACATTGTCAGAGTGTTTCTATGTGAACTGTGAAGTGAATTATTGTTCAAAGTTTGAGACACTGTAGAAAAAAGAAAGTTAACCAACTACAGTGAATCAATAACAACATAAAATAAGTTTGATTATTGGAAAAACTAGGAATTGTGTATTTTATTTATATTTATATTTTAAAATAATTTTATCCTATCGACCACTGGGTGTTTTTGATGGATCTAATAATGGAAAGTACAATCTTTCAAAAGACCATAATAACAGTTAGGTCTCTATACTCTATACTATCCGCTAACACAAAAAGCATCACAAACACACAAAAACGCAAAATATTTTGATTCCAGCGTCACGTCATGTACGAGGCGTGTCAAATTTGAGCCGACAATGTATTGTGTGTAACATAACATAATATTGATATCTGCTAATTACCCTTAACCGTCGAAGCACAAACATAAACAACATTATCAAAATATATATGAACAACAATCAGACAAAAACTAAATTTTTGTGACTCTAAGGATATTGACATAAATATGCAAATAAAATAATTCATTTCCCGTGCAATGCAGAAGACTAGCGTCAACTTTTCCTATTATCCTTGTTTTGCGAGAACAACATCAGTAAAGATTATCCAGAACGTAAGCTTGATGAATGCACATTTACCAGCGACAGAAGCTGCGGCGTTTCGTTTATAATGAAAAACTGTTGCCTGAATCTCCAACACTATTTTTTTGAAATAATTTGTGGTAAAAATATTAATGTATTTATGCAATCTTATCATGATGAATCGATGGGAGTATAAAATTATTTATATTCTATAGAATAAAAAGATCCTCCAATCATCGAAGCGATCTTTTATTTTGAGATATAATGATAATTCGAATAAATCATTCAAATTATATTTCTCGTCTTTTATCCGAGTTTGTTTTTAAAGCTAAGTAATATCTTTAATAATTGTAGCAATTTTTATATCAAATATCTGAATTCCCATCAATATTAACCTAAATATTATCTCAAATCTCTTACTAAAATCGCCATTTCGTTCATTCAGATATTGTCGACAACTTTCGAGACATTAAAAATCTTAAAACGAAACCACTTCTGTCGCATTGCTCCATTTTGTTGGTCAATTTCGATGAAACTAAATGAAGCTCTTTTTCAACTATTATTACTGCAGCACTCAGAACAGTGTTTACCATAACCGACATCTGCATTTAATTTCCAAACGTTGAAAACGAGAATTTAACAGAAATTATTGCTAGTATAGTGCTTATAACTGGCATCATCAACTTCTCACAGAGTAATGTATAATCGAGTTTAACTTTATTTTGTGGTATTTAAAATACAGTGAATTGTAGGAAGAAAATTCAAAAATAAATGACATTTTTTATTATAACGGTGCATCGAATAGGTTTAAAACGGCAGATCAGAATCATATTTTGCTAAATTTATGACTTAAATTTTAAGTTCAGCCATTCAACTATTTTGTACATGGGTCGTTTTACTTTTTCGGCATTCTTCCATAATTATAGTTTCTCAAATTTCATTTTCACAAGTTAGTAAAGTCTGATTTACGCAGTGTGATTTTTGAAAACTTGATAGAAATCTTTTAGAATACAAAAAAAGTCAAAAGGGAAGGCGTGTTTGATACAAATTTGATAAACCACTTTGAAAAGAAAAATAGGGGAAAAGATTAGTCTGATTTTACGTGAATTACTATCAAAAAACAATATTTTATTTATTTAATTTTGTTTTGTTATCGTTTAACAAAAAAGTTTCGATATATTGAAGGATTGAATCTAAATGTAGGGTAATTAATATCTACAATTCAGTGACACTTTGTCAAAATTTATATATTGTAGGTAAGCAAAGTTAGTAAAACCTTTGATTTAATTTTGTATAATAACTGAACTATGAGGATGGTCTCGGAAGAACCTGACCTGACCTAGAGATGGCAGTAAATGCTTGAAAAATACCACCGTATGAGGAAGTACACAATTTATACAGAATAAGTTTGAAGACGCCGGGCCACGTTCTTTAGTATTTGTTTGGCAGCTATCGATAGCGAACGTTTTCAGTAAATTTGTAAACACGGAAAAAATTATTCGAAAAGCCTTAGCACAACCATTATAAAAGCTGAACTATATTCTACTCTGGGTGAGACTACTTCTTCATTATCAACAGTAGAATATTGGGTAGTAGAATTCAAACGAGGCTGTACGACCTGCAAAGTCCAGCATCGCAGTGATCGACCAAATGAGGAGCCGACTGCAGAAATGTTGAAGAAAATCCGCAAAGCGTTACTGGATGATCGTCGACTGAAAGTGCGCGGGCTAGAAGACATAGTAGTTATTTCAAAAAGTGGGGTACATCGCAGATTAACTGAAAATTTAGGCATGAGAAAGTGGTGCGCAAGATGGATACCGCGTTTGACAACGTTTCACAGCAATAAAGCCGAATTTTTGCACCGTTTCATAACCATGGATGGAACGTGGGTGCATTACTTCACACCCGAAACAAAAGAACAATCAAAACATTTGGTGTTTTAGGGAGCACGTAAGATAATTTTCATTGACCATCTTGAAAAAGGAAAAACTATCGACGATAAGTATTATGCGAACTTATTGCCACATTTGGCTTAAAAAAAAACGTTTGTTCCATCAAGACAATGCACCAGCTCACACATCCGTTATTGCAATAGCCAAAATTAATGAATTAAAGCTCAAACTGCTACCTCATACACCTTATTCGCCAGATTTAGCTCCCTTACATTATTTTCTATTGAAAAAATGACTCAATGGTGATGTCGGCAGTTAGAGGCTATTTGGAGGAGCTTGACGATTCTTATTTTAGAAAGGATACCAAACTTATTGAACTTGCTGGGATATTTGTATGTAAAAGGAGATCAAGTTGAAAAATGAATATTTTTTTTCCAAAATATCTGTGTTTCCCTTGTTGGGCCAGGTAGTTCTGGTACCATTCTCGTATTCTGTGGATGGGGTTTTTATTGTTTCTTACTGTTCCGACAAAACTTAAAATAAATAAAATCCGTGAAAATGTTGATAGAAAAGTAGATCATCCCACATCATTCCCTAAATGTTTGGAACCGAATAGTGCCATTAAACTCGTTTATAACAAGTCATCAGCCTAATTGATTAATGATTCTCAACTAGTTCCCACTTATGTTCAATATGAGAATCACTCGATTGTTGAAATTTCTTTTACTGAAAGTTGATTTTAAAAATTTTTCTTATATATCGACTAAAAACACTCAAGTTAGATATTTTATAAGACAATGGCATGTACAGCTTTACAGTGTAAAATCTTTACCATCTATTCAGGTGGATGTAATATTTATTGTTTGGATGAAAGCAGGAAAACAATATATTTTATAATGTTGGCTTGCTCCATTTTCAAAAATTCTGTGTCAACAATTCTATAATTAAAATACTACAATCTATATTCAGGATATTTTCAATAATCTATTTCAATATAGGCAAATTTAAATTATTTATGGTGTATTACAACCGCAGGTTATTACAAAAGCTTTATGGAACCTATAAAATATAAATTAGTGGTCACTTATTATCCATATAATAACGGTGGGCCTTTTAATATATAATATTGTGTTGATCAATTAACGGACTGATAATAAACCGAGAAATATTAAAAATTTATATTGTTATTATTGATAGACTACTAATATCCTCTTTATTAGTATGAGAGTAGATAACTAGTTAATCTTAAAAATATACACACGAAAAACAACGTACTGTGAGGCCTAACTTATAGAGAAACAAAAAGGTATGGCTCCATCTTTAATCCGCATCACTATATTTTTCCTTAGCACTGAAAACTCTTCTCAGTCTCCTAATTTGTATGTCTATTACCTTTTAAACCTGACACCTTATTTCTCTCATATTATCCATCTTCACTAAGAGCAAAATAACCCCCATTTTGTGTTTTCCGTAGAATTTTCAACGAAATACTATAAAAATTTGAAGAGCTTAAACCAACAATGCGAGTAGTATGTTATGCCTTTTTTTTTAATTGAATATTTAGTACCAAGCTCCGCGCTGTTTTTTCAATAACATCTTCTTAAATTCTCATCATTATATAACTTGATACAAATACAAATAAATAAATATTGAATAAGAAAATAAGGACAAATAACCTATCTACAGTCTTCTATTTTAACAGGATAACAGACATAAACAGAGATATTTTTGTACCCCCCGAGATTATACCTTATGGAGTTGTCGCGAGTGATACTAATACTGGTACTAATTGTGGTAAAATATCAGGTGGAACGTGGTTACAAACCAATTTTCGTATAAAATGCAGTCATCTCTAATTCGATACATTATAACTACAGGGCTGTTTCATCACAATAAAAATAATAGGTCTATGAAAACGTCTGTTTTTTATCCTTGTCAAACGGGCTTCTAACGTGTTTAAAACTAAAACCAAATAGGAGTTGACGCAATGACTTCACATTGGCATGAGTATAAGGATAATATGCTAATTTTTGTAACCCAACTCCTAATATCGCATCTACATTATATTATATGAATTATAAACTGTATCATGTATACACTCTTGAGTACAAAATTTTTCCTTATACTTTTTTTGTACGACACATAACAACTACTTTAATGTTGAAAGGTTTATCAATTTTTGTTAATTCTGCAATTTTTATCAAGATTGATATATCACATTCCGAAATATTCTCCTTTTTTTAATAAATATATATATTTAAAATAAAAAAAAACGGCTAAATCGACTACGGAATATTTTGAATTATATCAGATTTTGTTAATTTTACGTATTTAGATTGACTTTACGTTCCTCCAGTTTTCATGTGGTCCAATAAACCTCATATTTCTGATAAATTTCAACTAAATTACGAAAATTATGCTGATACATCTTCTTTGTCTCACACCATTACTTTTTAAAATATCCCGTTTATTAAAGTTATGTGTTTTTATATAATATTTCACAATCTAAATATATATTTCCAAATTTAATGTGTGAGTTTCCTGTTTTTGTTTATCATCACACAAAAGAAAAACTACACTAGGTTTATCACTTAATTGCTGACTTAGCTTTGGAAGCAGTCTCCTTTCGACTTCCTAAACAGAAATTAATTGTATTTCTTCGGTGTCTCGATTTCCAGTTGACTTTGCTTCCGTTGATTATATTTGCGCAAATATTTGAAACAATTGATTACTATATTGCTATATATAAGTTCAGTATTTGATTTATTCTCTCCAATACGATTA
This sequence comes from Diorhabda carinulata, assembly GCF_026250575.1. Lineage (NCBI taxonomy): Eukaryota > Metazoa > Arthropoda > Insecta > Coleoptera > Chrysomelidae > Diorhabda > Diorhabda carinulata. Next base: position 38,850,343 of record NC_079460.1, on the reverse strand, counting down.
TTGCTGATACCAAACAATGATTATTATTTCGAATGCGTCCATATTTTATGGAAAATATATACATGTGAGTCATGTAAACTTTTCGTACAGAAGGAATTTCTTGTTACATTTATACCTCGAAATAACAGGCTGAATTAGGAGCACTTCTCAATTTCAAAAATAATGCTGAGGATTGACACTAACTCCGATACTATGCTACTCAAATGAAATTGAATTTGATATTTGTCATGTTATATAAACAAAGTTGTGTTTGCATTCTAAACTAAAGTCATAATCAATTCTCAGATATTTTGATACCTTCAAATAAAGCATGCTCTAGGCTTGAGCTGGAATGTAAGAAAGTACTACATGAACTGGTGAGTGATGACTGCCATATCCAGCTTGTTTGGGTACCCGGTACTACAAGGGTAACCTCAAAGCAGCCTCGCTCGCCAGATCAGAATCGGCAAATCAACCAATAGGCTCAGAATCTATTCTTATTCTGCGGAGATGGATAGGGACACTGGCATGAGACAAGCTAAGATACACATAGATAAGCCTTTTGCTTCTCTTACCGAACAACTGTTCCGTTTAAATAGGCGCGAAATTCGAATAGTCACTGGACTTTTAATCGGACACGGTCATCTAAGACTCTATTTCCTCTGTAGGCATCACGGGCTACTCGGAGTGACGTTGGAGTAAAGAGGAAGAAGAATTTGAAAATCGCGTGTACTTTAAGTGCCCAGCACTCACTCGGGCGCTGCTCAAATACTTAAGCAAGTCTCACAGTTTGTCTAGTGATAACAAAAGCCCAAGTGCCTGATTGGCTTTTCAAAACACATCCCCCTTTGGTAATTTCCAGTGGGGCACAATGTGCCTTTCAGAATGTCTATGTGCTTAACGGCCCATATCCGCCTTATATCCTACTCTAAACCAAACAAAAATATAAAATTTCGTTGATATATATAAGGTGCGTCTAATATATCCAAAATATAGCCTTGCCTTTCCTCGCAGAATGATACATCTACTTTCCTGACTAATGCCGCGAGTGAAATCCAATGATTACTCTCTCCTACGCCTATGATTTATATCTAATTTTTGTCTAATGTAAATACACTAACGCTCGTTAAAACCTATTAAAACTATTAATTATAACGCACGGATCATGTCCGTTTAAAGTTACGCTGCGCTTCTTAGCTAGATTTCAGTATTGGCTGCTGATCCCCTCAAGATTGTTATGTAGATCAGTACCTTATTTTGTATAGATAATCAGCCTACCAGCTCATTTTTGAAACCATTGACGATTATTAAATTACATCTCCTCCAAAGAACGTGACGTCTCTTGACCTTTTGTCGATATCGAAATTTCTAATGGCTCGAATCGGCAGTCAGATTAAAGACTCTAAGTGAGAGGGTGAGCGGGTTACGCCTTTATCTCTGCAATTGCGATTCATTATGAATGTCAAAATAGACGGTGCTAATTTTTCCTCTGATTTTAAATCGTCTCATGAGGTGATTGAGACCTTGGTCATATATAATTTGTTTCCAATGGTTTCAGACTTCTTCGATTATTATAATCATAATTTCAATCGTTATTATTCTACGATTCACAATTTGCATTTCTCAATATTGAATTATTAGATTATATTTAGAAAAAAAAGTCTTATATAAATTTTAGACATCTCGTTTTGTTCTGTATAACAGCTTTATAAATGTATTAACCGTCCTACAGAAATATTTTTATTAAACGAAAACCAAAATGAGAAATGACAACGTATTCTGAAAGAAAAAACAAATAAAGAATATCCTTCGAAAATTTACAAGTAAAACAATTCGTTCTTAGCGAATGCCAGCGCCAAATTCGATTATAGAATCCTTGATTCACCTCGAAGTTTTCATCTGCCCTGAAAAAACGATTTTTCTATTATAACGTTAGGCTGTTTCGCCCGCACAATATTGAACACACACCATTAGAAAAACGAATATTCTTTCCTTTTTTCTAGCGTCATTGTTCCCCAAAACAATATTTGGCATTCAAGTCTGGCATCCCATCGAACCCTTCCAGTTTAAGGAAGGTCGATTTATTTTCTCTGTAGAAACAGGTCTGGTCTCGGTTGTAACCATCAAGCACAAATTCATAATATAATGCAAGGGATGATATTTAAATAAGAATGAAATGCTTATTAGAAGTAGTAACTCAATTATTCTTACATTAAGGACAAATTTAGGTTATGAAGCACTTCTGTGATTCGTTTCGTTTCCAATTTGAGATCTCTGTCTCTATAGCCACATATATAATATTTTTAGAAATGTTTATTACATTCTTTGTCCGATGTCTGATAGGAAACATAAGTTGCTATAATGACCCGAGAGACAAACTACAACCAAAGATACTCTTCTTGAATTTTTACTGTAATATATAAATAACTTGCCTTCAGTATGGAAGTCATCAACATGATATGTCGAACAAAGTTCAACTACCTTTTCAGAATTGTAAACAAACAAAAATAAATAATGCAGGCGCATAAAAGCAGGGCAATAAAAGTTATACGACCAGCCCTGGTAGTTTCGGCAAGGTCGATTTATTTTCTGGAAGCCGACGCTATCGAGGAGATGTAGGTGAAAACCCCAAGAACTGAAAGATTTGATTTAATGCTGACGGGGCGATAGTAAGGGCTTTACGGTTTTCAATCTGAAATTAATTAGTTTTCTATTCTTTTGGTGCTATCTTGTGAAACCGGGTTTTAAGATAATTACGTTTCCTTGACGGATAAAATATTTGTGTAGTTTGACGATTCCACCACATTTTACGACATTGAAGATCTCGCGAGTTTTTCCAAGATAAATTCATCACTACACCCTTTTGTAGAGAAATAAAGAGCTTTATCTAGATATACCCTTATACTTCACCAAAGAAACCCTCATTAAAAACGTTAGCACGGATTCAAAACTGAGATAATATTATCTTTATGTTCATGAAACGGTGTTTGAGTAAGTATGATCGAAAATGGCTCCATTATTATTCAAAATATTTTTAATCCAGATAAATAGATCTTCAAAACACCTTTCACCGGCAATTCAAGTAGTTCCTATCCAATCTGAATGACTTAAACGATCATTAAGGAACCGATAAATCTTCTCCTCATTCTTAAGGAAACCTTTTTTTATATGTTTTTCGGTATCATTCTGACTCGTTCCCTCAATTACCTCAATTACACCCCTTTTTCCTATTTTATACTTGTCATACCCTTGTCTACTTTCCTCCAAGAGAGGTTTCTTATTGGGAACGTGGCAAGGAAACACCAAAGTGGGCTAACTTTAATATATTTATATATATATATATATGTATAACAATAATAAAATTTTACTTACAATAATTAATTAAGATTTACGATGATTTTTGATATTATTAATGCTTATAAAAATTTTCATAATTTTTAATTGGTAAGGTTATGAATGACGTTGAATTTTCATAGGGTAGATAAGGATAAGTTTTAGTGATTGATGTTTAATATCGATTGGTAAATTTATGGATAACCATTAAATTTCAATGGGTTAGGTAGTTATGAATGTAGTTGAATATTCATTGGCTAGAATATAAATGACAATAAATTTTATAGGTTAGGTCGTTATAAGTGAAGTTGAAATTCATAGATTCGGTTAGTTGTTGTTAATGGCGTTGAATTTTTATAGAATTTGTTTTTTCAAAATCTAAAAGATATGCATAAATTACACTAAGGTTATTTAAATCAGATTTCATTGATCATTTTTGGGCAATTTATTGATTGGTTAGGTTAGGTTAGGTTATCTTTTACTTTAGTAAAAATTGATTGAATATCAAGTATTTGAATGTATGCTATTTCAATATTGTGCTGTTTAAAGATTCCAGAGAGTTTAGAAGTAACTGATTTTATATGTGTGTATGTGTGTGTATGTGTGTACCAAATGATTTCCATTTAAAGCCAACAGCAACTGAATAAGTTCAAAACTATTAAATATAAATTACTGCAAAAGTTCCAACCACTTGCAGCTGTTAAGTATTATAGTCATTTATAGTCATTGGAATTAATGTGTAATTCCCATACTAATACCAATTTTAATGTGGCTTTTTCATGTTATTCCAAATTGGCTGCAGTCACGACAGCGAAATATTATTCTCCATTTCGGTCTAAATCTTTCCAATTTCATTCAAACATGCATTTACACTTATGTGGTTTATTGTTAATTATACTGAATGAAACACAGAAAACAATCCACCCCGATATTTGTCAATGTTCATTTGAATTTCTGATTTTTGTTCTAAAGGGATCAGATGCTTGTCATAGATATCTCGCACTGGGCCAATATTTCTACAATTATGAACAGCATAAAAGAGACAATTACGATTATAATTTATAATAAAATAAGCGACACTATTTGAAATAAAAATATAAATTCAAATGTGTCCATCTATATTGTCCTTGTAATATAGAATAGAACAAACCACGTGGTTCAAAAACACTAGAAATAGTTATATTTGTTATGCTGATATGCATATCTTGGTCATTATATTAGTGTTGTTTCAGGAACAGCAAATTCAAATTCTACTTTAACTGCCCCTTTTAAGTGGCATCTAAACTAAAGAACAGTGGCAATAGCTTGAATAACAAGACACTTTACCGACCAAATTTCCAGTCAGAGATCAATACTCTCAGAAATTACAGAGGTAGATTTTCCGTTCTTGGTACGGAAGGTAGACATCTTGTCTACTCTTTTTGCTTGGAATCCTCATCAAAGAAAATTTATAATAATCTACATATATTTCCAACGTCATTTCTTTTGACGTCTCGTTTTCTTATTTTCAGAAAATAAGTGATTCTTCAATTTTGTAGATCGAAAAGCGAATGCGTGTTGTGTTCCAGGAAAACTGGAATGTTCAATAATTAAAAATACTTTTATTTGTATATTAGTTCTATATTTTGAAAGTCATAGCTCAAAAATAAAATGGATTCTCAAAGCATTCATTGTGGATGAAGTGTTTCAGTGTGAAAGTGCCATTAAAATGTGAAAACACCAAATTTGCGTTTTCAAGATAATCGAAAAATCATTTCATATCATTTTCATCCTTCCACCTCAAAAATGGATGACAATAAAGAAGCAATCAGTGATGATTCTGTCTGACAATCAGTTGAATATTCGTGTGAATGCTCAAACTGTAGAAATTTATGAACTATCTTAACTGGAAGACAAGTTATTGGATCTCTACCAAAGCTGAAGCCTAGGAACCTACACCTCCACCTACAGTCAAATTAATCATAAAAATAACCTTAATTCAATTACTTTTGACAATTTTTCATTGAATTGAAATTGATATTTTGTTCCAGCTTCTTAGGTTATTATTTTGTTTCAGAATGATAGCGTAGCTGATTCAGAGCCCGCTTCAAAGGACATGACAGCTGTCAATGCGGTAAGTAATATCAGAATGATGAGTATCCGTAACAAATTGAGACACTACTGGGTGTGAGAATTAGAATGATTTCTACTCAGTTTTTGAAAACATTATACTACAAATCTTTAACTCCTTCATATTGAAACAAAACAAAAAAGGCTTGATTTTATGGTGAGGAAATGTTCAACATGGTTTTGATATGGAACTTTGTTCAGCCTTCTACTCCTTATGATGATGAACAGAATCTGTATATATTCGTTAGAATGATTAGGTTAGATTATCCCCGTTTTTTCGACAATAGTATTTTTCCACGATTTCTCTTTTTATCTTTTCCATTTTTATAGCATGCCAAATCCTTTTTGCCGGTCTATTGTTCTCCATTCTATAAAGGTATCAAATCATTTAAGCTGTCGCTGTTTTCGAGTGACACCTTTCACTCTGCGGTAAAATGATGTTTGTGAGGTTTTTAAATAAACGAAAAAAACTTGTTCTGAGAGATCAGGTCATATATATCTCTATTTCTTGAATAGTGCTGAATATTATACAAAACGATGGGTCTAGGAATTGCCTGGTATCTTTTGGTTTTTACTTTTAGGTAGTTATAGTATCTATAGTATAAAGTATATACCTATTCTTTCGTCTTTGATTACTATGTAGATAATGAAACCATATCGGCCAAAATATCACAAAATCAGAAAAAGCGGCCCCTCCAGTTATTGGATATTTTCATACATAACAACGTAAATAGGGACGTTGAAATTTTATATAGTCGTAAAATATCAGAAATTAACCATACTAAAGTGTAGAAAACTTTAAAATTGTTTCTGTCGCAATTTCGTTTCCTGTATACCCCAAACTGAAACTGGAAAAGGCAATTATGGAAGGAAAATGGTTTACTTTGAATTACTTATCGCAAGATGGCACAGGATATTGAATTTTCTCATAGTCCTTTATCGAAAACAGTTTCTGTTGGCCCAAAAGGTAACGACTTTATTATGGATAAATGATTATTACGAAAACAACTAATTTCTTCATGGAGTATATCAACAAACTGTACAAATTGATACAATTAAAAATTTTCTATTTCGTAAAATACAAGCCCTCTTTACATAGGTGCGAATATTAGTATGCCATATTATATAATATGGATTATAAGCGAAAAAATAAGAGATATATGTTATAAATTACCAGGAATCGGTGAATGAAACGAAAAATGTGTATTAATCATCCAAATAAATGGTATCGCCTTCCAAACAGGCCCCTTCCGAAATAATACACATATGCCAACGAATCATCAATCAAAATATTCTCAAACCCATTCGAACTTAATACTCGTGAATTCAAGGAAAACCTGTAATATACAAAGGGAATACGGTGGTTGTTCGATATGATTTTTGGAGTTTTGAACCAATAACACCTTTGATAATAACGATTAACAAAATAGTAGTCGCCATAATGATTCCACTTCTCTTCAATTCATTGGCATACCATATTCAAAGCGTTGCCTTTTTGCCAAATCGTTTATTGTTGCATTCCAAATGAATACCAAAACATTCAAGATAAGCTCTTTTCTGAAAGCCAGGTTTTGTGTTTTTTTCGAGATAAATTGAAATGAGATTAAAATATCGGGATGTCCCTTATTTTGATGCTATCAGACATATACAACACTATTTTATTACTTGTGAGAAGTTGGTTATACTTTAGTAATAAGTATTTTCAAGCAGAGTTGGTTAATTTGATATAAGAAGTTATACATTTGCTTTTAGTTAAGAGTGTGACATTACTATTACAGCCGTTGAAAAATGAATTTATTTCTACATTGTTTGCTGATATCAGACAGTTTTTGAATCATCATATTAGAAACATATGCAAGAGTTGTTGACTTTCCGACACCATTTTTTTTTCATTTCTTTGGCTCGTGTAACCTTGATGTGATTATTTAAATCGGTAGGTATGAATTTACTCACAGAATTTCCTGTTACTCATTCTGCATTTTTAGGATTTTCTCAAGAAAATTTCAATCTCAAACTTTATTACAGTTTACAGCTCAAATTCAAATACATGATTAATTACAATACACTATGAAAACTTAATTCACTCCTTCATCGAGTATAGAGATTTAAATTAAATAAGATTTTCTCCATTTTTATTTTAATTGATTGTTTATATAAGAAATATTGCTTAAATAAAAATATTTTATGTTTTCTGAATGAGGTAATTGGAGATTACGTTAACCCCAGTTATTTTTTGGTTCCTTTTTATGTATTACAATCTTCTCTTCTCTATATGATGGTACATCTCGAGAAGGAATAATTTTAGGTATGGCAGCTCAGGACCGTATGTATTTAAATTGAGTTTGAAACCTTAGACCCCCCAAAACATAATCTTTATGCTTGTGTAACTTCTATAATGATTCAATTCTCAGAAATATTTTTTTTTCGTGTTGTAAATATATAATTTTTAGCAAACACGTGGCAAATAGCCAAGTAATCATTGCGTAGTAATTTATACCCACTAATTGCGTGTTTGAGACGTAAACGATTGATGGCAACATTTTTATATAGATGTAAAAAAATAGTTCAACGGGAGAATTTAAGATAAACATTCTTTTTCTAAATATCATACTATTACTATTAACTGAAATAGAAAGTCGTAAAAAATCACGGTGCACGACACTACCTATGCATCATATCATCAATATAGTACAAATATTTTCAACTTTATCCAAAATCTATTTTTTTGTTACGGTATCTAGGATATAATTATAACAACTTTCAACTGTTTATTCAGGTGTTTTTAAATGACTGTAGGATATGACAAAAGCTAGGTTATAAATTAAATAGGGCAATCCAGAACTATTACGTCATCGTGCGTTCTGTTGCCTTGCATTGCCTAAGATTCATTTTTAAAAGAAATTATAATATTTACAGCTTAATTTATCCTCCAGAAGTGCCGGTTCCCCAAAAATGAAAGAAGCAGAAGCTTCATTGCTGTATCTAGCTAACATAGCTTAGGAAAATATTTTTCCTAGACTGCTGTAAAGCACTCAACAGTTTACTGATAATATGCACGTACAAGAAATAATGTACTTTGAGCGTACACTTGTATATTTCGTTTTCTCTTCTATTTAATCTACTCTTTTCTACTACTTTATCACCGTGCAAAATGGCATCGTAAAAAACTTTAGAATTCAAATGAGATGGGTATGTTAAACAGAAGTAAAATGTGTGTGTGTGTGTGTGTGTCGTGCATCAGCCATATTTGTTTTCAAGTGACAGCAACTAGGCCTATAAGATATTATTCTGACTCTAAAAACACTTCCTTCCTTTTCCACGTTATATATAAAAGAATCAGCTCAGTATGAATCACACTATATCTGCTTCCCATTCATCATTTTCTAGAGCGACCAGGTAAATGCAAACCGTAACACTACAACAGAGAACAAGAACGCTTGTTCATATTGTACTCTAATGATGTATTTTCCCCAGCTTTACAATTTATTCTTAATGAATAATGTGATTGAATGTCAGATGTCACAATCAATTACATTTTGCAAATATGTTTTGCTACCTACATTTTCCACATCTTCATGAGGTATACCGCTCCCGATATCCTTATTTGATGATTATACAAAATTTCATTATTTGTCTGACCCATTTGATTATTTTAATCTCGAACTTGACCATCCTAGTAGTAGTAGGAGTCTATTCATTGCAATTGATATAATCTATTCTAATAGGTATACTTTTTTATCTTTGCGTTTACTTTAAAATTGTCTCATTTTTCGTAGTTATAAGTCCTCAAACTGACATTGATTATGAGTAGATTCTATTCATATGTTTCATATTTCAATAGAATCCATAGGCGGTCCTAACTTATTTATGAAAGAGGATTTTAATAATGCAACCGACACAATTTCTAACTTAAAACTGACTGAAAATAGATTCGCCCATTAAATCTGTGAAATATTCGCACACCAAACACATCATAACACCAAACGAAACATGTGTAAGTTTCAGAAGCGTAACATGTGAGTCCCATTTCACTTAACTGAAAAATCAGTATGACTAACGTATAAGTCATAAGATTTAAATATAGAATCATCAGTCAACAAAATGCATATATACATCTCACAAAAATTATCGCATCACTCATTATTTTTTAAATATTTTAAATGTGTTGCCTGTTTTTTATTATTATTATTAGGAATTAATACACCAATAGATACGCCTTTTGAAACATTTATTTTATATCAGTTTAATCGACAGAAGGACAAAAAGTTTGATTTACCAAAACATAGAAAATATCAAAAAAATTGTACAAAACATCTATACAAAAAATGAACGGTACTTGGAAGGTTTCTAAACAGGTTCTGGAAGTATCCTTATGGCATGTTTTCCCAAAAGTTAAAAAGAACATTTTGAAGATCTTCTAGTGTTCTCATTAGTGCCGGATAGTTGCTGAATTTGCCATTCTAGATGGTCCCAGACATGCTCTATTGGGTTAAGGTCCGGGCTACGTGCAGGCCAATTCAGGGTGGGTATCTCGACCTCTTCTAAGTACTGCCGAACCACTCTAGCAGCGTGTGGATGAGCATTATCGTGCATTAGCACAGAGTTGTCACCGATATGAGGCATATAGGGCACTACATGGGGTTCTAGGATATTGGTTATGTACCTTTCAGCATTTAGTCTTCCATCATTCACTGGTACTAATTCCGTGCGACCTTCGAAAGAAATTCCTCCCCAAACCATGATAAAGCCACCACCAAAGCTTTCGGTTTGACAAAAATTAACCTGATCACCATGTTCACCACGTCACCTATATACTGGTACACGCCTATTGATTCATCCGTGAATAAAATATGAATATTCCAATTTGCGTGCTCTCGAGCAAATTCCAATCTTGCTGCTCGATGTTCTCTGGTAAGACGTGGACCTCTAGCTGGCACTCTGGCTCATATGCCTAATTCTTAACGCCGTTAACCTCAAATAACGATCATCTACTACCGAAGTTACCCTTCCGAGGCCTTGTCCAGGTCTTCCGGTTAGCTGCCCTGTTTCTTGGTAGTGAATAACAACGCTGGATATGGTGCTTTGTTGAACTCCAATTACCCCGGCGACGTATCTTTGACTGCGGCCATCTTGTATGAGCGCGATAATTCTAGCGGCTTCTACATTCGTCACATGTCTTGTTAAACGCTGAGGCACATCCATTATTAACAAAATAAATTTAATCATAATTTTCATTATACAATAACACAATTTGCTTAGAAAGTTCTCGATCTCAATCTTGCATTGTCCAAGACAGAAATGATTTACTCGAGCATTTTTGCTTCCAAAAAAATTTGTAAGAAATTGTGATATTTTTTTGCCCATGATAAGAAACCAGAAATATCTATTAAGTTGATACATATACAGATTGTCCCAAAAAACTAAAATTAAGTATTAAAAATATTCTAAAATACCAGTGATGCGATAATTTTTGTGGTCTGTATATTTTGTACATCTTTCTAGATGATATGAACTTTAAAGTTTATAATCAAATTATCTGTTGGGGTTATTATTTAATCACGGAACATGTTCAGGATTCAAATGCATGTGACATCAAGCTACAAATTCCTCCATTTTCCCTATTATTTTTCTGTTATCAATGAATTCCGTGGAAAGTTTATTCAATTGACATTCAAAATATACATTCTCCAAATATTACCTTTCTGATTCCATTTGTGTCGTTCTTACTACTAACAACCCAAATTTTATGTTCATCATCAAATCATAAATAGTTAGTTTAGAACAATTTTTCGAAATAAATTTTTTGCTAAGCTATAAAATGCTTCAATAGCATGAGTTATATATTCAATTACGCAAAACGTTATTCAACTTTTCAACTAGATGCAGTTTCATATAAAATGTTACTTTGAACGTTTTGTTTTTCATGAATTTCCCCTTTTTATCTTTGCTCAAAAACTTTTTCGAATAGCTGGTATAACTATAACTAGATATTTGAATTTAAGTATGTCATACTATAAAGCCACCACAATACACTTCATTTTCAAATTCGATTTATTCATACTTACCAAGATCAATGATATTTGAGATTTTTTTCTGTATTTGTAGACTGGAAAAGGTCAAATAAACAATGAGGCAACTTTTTAGAAATATCTTTCAATATTTGTGTGTAAAATACTTTATCCAGTTTTGGAAAAGAATTATTCTTTTGTGATGGTGATTTGTGCATCGTTATTTAGATCAGAATACATTATGTAACAGTAAGTCATGAATTTATCTCCAGACTTATTAATAGGTTATAAAAAATAGGTTATATAAAATATAAAGGAATACTGAATCCTAGATTAATTACTGTTTCCAAGGTCTGCAAAATTAGGGAGGAAGACTGCAGCAAATATGCGATTATTATAATTAGAATTAACCAGGTATTTGTTTTCACCATTTTACGTTTTCAAACTCTACCTAAAACGACATCTTCTCGGTGGATTCCAATGAAGAATGTGTCTCTCGTTCATCATTCGTTGGACATGCTCCATTTGTTGCTTTGTAATTATATCATCCGCCATTGTATGATTTATTGTAGTTTTTCTAGCTACCATACTTAGCTGTTTATAATTTTTAATTGTATATTCAGTGCTTATTGTTTTTGGATGTAGCTGACCCATAGAATGCTTTTTCCCTAGAAATTTCGGTCCCTGATACCATTGTCCAATATTACTTCAGTTGTAATCTTAACATAAATATTTATATTTATATTTTTTGTACCACTTCGTAGTTGGGCCATTTTATAGAGGCATATCATCTGAAAAGTTCAAAGTCAAAATATATGCTGCTCAGACTGACATTTACTTGAATCGGATGTTCATTTTATCTTTGTTTAATCTGCTTACAAATACTTCGTCCAATTTTACATTTTTTTTATATTTTGTGATAAACATCTTTCACAAGTATATTCAAATTTATAGTATTTGTAACTTATTTTCAAATACAGTGATCAAAAAAAGACTTTGCGTGACAATATATTTTTTATGGTTGCTCGGATTTTCTCAAACTATATCGAATCATAGAGAGGTCAACAATTATTGATAAAATGCAAAAATTTTATCACAATCGTTTTAAAATGATGTTGGTGTGTCATAACCGTAGACTGGAATAACTAGTTATAGTGTGATAACTGTCATTTTTGGTTGTTTGGAAACAACATCCTATGTTATGTGAAGAAAAATCCAGAACATTCTAAAAAGTAAAACGCATAAAGAGCAAATTACGTCAACAACTGTCTGCAATTTGTGAACATCAAAATAATGAATCTAGTTCATTCAATGAATCTTGTTAATTCAATCGTTAAATTTATTAAGATCATTCGTTGGTAAAATTGTAAATTGTAATTTTTGTTACAATAAAGTTTTTTTAAAAAAAGATTTCCAAAAGTAAAATCTTTACCTTAGTATTCTTTTTTTAGTTTTTACATAAAAACAAACCTTTTTATTGAATATATATATATATATATATAGCACATATTTATACAGCGATATAAACTCTCATCATTATTTATCTTTGCAATAAATTTAAAAATCGATTTCAACTTCAGTGACATTCACCAAATTTGGGCAATGAACTGTATACTGCGTATAAAATATGGTCTCCAAAGTTTCTTACAGCATCAGTTTATTCGTTAGCGGTATATTTTTTAACCCATTAAAACGAGAACTTGAATTATAAATCAAAACGTGGTCTCTTTTATTTAATACCGGAAACATTTCAAAAGTCACGACACGGCACAATATTCCGCTTGGGCATACAAATGTATGACTTTTCCGTTCGAGACGCTATAGAACACCACTGATTCACAAATCAATTTTATAAAGCTTTTATAATATGTATTTCAGCATTCCAATTGATGGCCTTTTTGCAAAGAATTTGTTTAATGACCTGAATAAGCATCCAGTTGCTTTTAACCGGTATGAATGCTGCATTTCGATCATATTTTGCAAAAAAAAAAATACAAATATGAAACATCACGTTGAAAATCAGCAAATGGCGTAGCTACTTCTGGAGTTAGTTTTAGATTTTCCAAAGTCATCCAATGAATCCTTATTTGTCTTTTCTGGGATCCTGATATGTATTGTGATTATTTAGAGAAGTCCAACGTTTCCATTTATGCTCTAATTGTTATGCCGATGATACAAATAAAATTTATTGATTTGGAAAATAACTGTTTATAAATTGGGTTGTATGGAAAGGATTGTGTGGATGTTCGAAAAAAGGAGTATGAGTGTAAATATTGGTTTTCATAAATTAGTAGAAAACTTGGAAATACCTTATTAATTGAATTAATAGAAACTAAATAAAACTATCCCTGAACTCCACTCTACAAATTAATATTAATTGCTGTAAACAATAAAAAGAGTTTCAGCAAATAATGAAGTTATTTAAAAAGTAATTAAAGTCGTATTAACTGTCTAACCAAGAATACAAAGCAGTTATAAATTGTAAACAACTCAGACTTAGTTATATTAGAGATAAATATTGGGACATATATACGAAAAGCTGGGAATGTTACAACCCTCAACTGGATTCCAATTCAACCTGGCAGCTGGAGAACTGCGGTAAATAAATAAAATAACGAAAAAAAAAAAGGAAATATAGCTGGAAATCACTTAAGAGGAAAGAAGTCGATAGGTCAGATATGGATGAAAAGGAGTTTATGCTCATACATATACCAAAACTAAGCTTATATGTTTAAATATAACCAGACACAAATATTCGTTCAGTTCCCCAAATAAATAAAAAATACGAAATTACCTGAAATTAAGTACACAAAATTTGTTCAAAATGATTTTCACGGGAATAAGCGACAAGAGAGCGTTACATATACAAAGCAAAGTTGGAAAGATATTAAAAAATTTTACCAGCAGGAATAGTGTCACCACAAGATTACGAGTACTAAACTAATTTTGAATTTAACGTTCGGTAGACGTTGTAGAAGAGGACATTTTAGAATCGACACTAAGATTACATTGAAATTTTTTAATTGAGTGTGAGAACGACTGCAAATGAATTTCTTTGGAAACTTGAACGTGAGAAGCTTCTACTTAGCCACAATGAGCAAACAACGAAACACAGGGCCAGATTAAGATTTATAATTGCCGAGGCTAAAATAATGACGGGGCTCCCTTAAGGAATTCGGAAACCCGGAAAAATTCACAAAATAATATCAATACGTTAGATTTGTGGTGTCAACACATCAAAAAATACAAAATGATTTCCAAATGATGGGGCCCTCTTGGACCTAGGGCCCGGGGCTATAGCCCCCCCAAGCCCCTAGCTTAATCCGACCCTGACGAAACATGAACAATATTTGAAGAAAAAGGTAATAGGCCGATTGCCATAATACAAAGTGATTATTATAAGGATGGGACATAGCATTTTAATATATATTATGTAAAAAGACATTAATAAATAAAAATCTTTCTATGATAATTTATTATATAAATGTATATTATATACATTTATATAATACATATATATAAAAGTAAAAATTGTGTTGTAAGAATGTTATATTATGTGCTCCAATACTTGATAAATTTTATTGAATATGGATTTCATTTTGAAACTATGACATCAGAGATCAAACTTTTGATGTCATTTACTATTTATTCAGACATTTTTTTTATAATAATAGTTTGTAGTAATACCAATTTAAAAGTCCAGAAATTGTAATTTCTTGATATGTTTATTCCAAATGTTGTTGATTTTAGGTCTGTTCTGATTCAAAATTAGTTCCTTTAATACAAATGAAAATATGGTATTGATTCTGATAATTTGCTTATTTATATTAATCAATAGATCACCCACATCATAAATATCAAAATAAGAATAAAATAAAAATAGAAATTTGTTTTAATAAGAAAAATTAATTTTTCCTTAGTTTTTACATCTCAAATACGTAGAAGTCACGAATTAAATTATTTGTAGTTGTATTAGAATTTACCAAAAATTCTCATTTTTCTCTATTTTTCGTGTATTAGATTCCGTTCCAAGAATTTTTTACATTTTGTGGTTCGTTATAGTATTAATAAACTTTTAGTCCACTTTCTAATTACTGAGATGTCAGCCCTATGTAAACAGCGTCACAATTAGTACTTGATATATAATATTAATCCTTTTGCTTTTTGGTGTTTTACATTTTAGTTTAGTGAAATATTTGGATAATGTATTATGTCCTTTATGACTTATACTAATATCACATTTATTGAAATAATTCGATAGTTGTTGGAAAAGTCCTTATATATATGGTAAGGAGAAATGTTTTATGTTCTGATGTTTCGTTTCTGTTTTGTTTTTCAATTGATTATAGTATCTGTCTATCCTTTTTTTCAATGTGTTGTTTATCATTTTTCCGCATAATTATTTTCTTTTAATACAGTTTTTGTTTTTTGAATATATATGTATATATACCAGAGATAGTTGATGTATTATTGCAACTTCAACCCAATTTTAACCATAATACAGTCATTTCCATTGAAAAACATTGTTTAAAATGTCAAATAAATCCATTGAATAGATTGCTTTTTGCTCTAAATCCTCTGTATGTAAATATGCATGTTTTACAACATCAAATCTTCTTTTAATTGGATATATACCATTTATTGATTACCTCGAACAATTGTCTAATGATCGTGACTTTTTGATACTTCATCGCATACGCGAATAGTGTGTATTTCGTTTTTATATAAATCTTGATGAAGGAAACTAACGAAATTCACGACCACCCTTTTGCTACGATCTCTAATCATCATTTTGTCTAGTATTAAATCCTCCGTCGCACGTATAACCCTATAATTTCGTCAACCGGAAAGCCGAATCCTTACTCTAACCTTCTTCTTTCACGTTCTCGTACCCACCAACTTTAATTAGTCTCGTTGAATATTTGATAAATGCGCTTTCAGCCAAAACTTCTAAATATATCTGCAATTAAGATTCTTACATCGGCTATAATCACAAACTGCTCTTAAGGAAGGATGGAGGCCGTCTACACATTTAAGTGGGATGGAATAATACATGAAGATGGTTAATATGGGTTTTAAGCAGCTTTTGGTGTACTGCATTAAGTGATGGGAAATATGACAGCTGTGTCTTCTGCGAGGTTGGATGGGTAACTAGTAAGATTTTTCACTTACAACTAATCACTAAATTTTTAGCAGCTTCACGAACGGCAGCTTTAAGGGATTCATTATAAAAATGTGATTAAATCTACCTAATAATTTTATAGATAATAAATTTTGCGTCAACAGGTTTAACAGCAGTTTCAACCGTCTTGTTTTCATATTATATTATAGCTCTTTTCATAAATTTTCTTTTAAAAAATATAATCGAAGGAAAAAAAAAATATCAACAAGACTATCTCTTAGAAACAGTAAAATTGAGAGCAAATTGGACAAGGAGAGAGACTAGTAATTAAATTCATTAGGAATCCTTTTTATGCCTATTTGGATAGGTCATCACATTTAATTATTTCAATCAATTATCAAATTCATTTCAATCTTTCGACTGTATTTTTGTTTCTAGGTTTTAATGATGTACCCAATATACATCTATTCTACATTCGTTTGGATTTTTATTACGAGTGAGCTTTTAATCAGTTATCGCGGCAGTAGCTTCTTTATATCTACCAAATAATGTATCCACATATTCATTTCACGTAAAAATATTTACGTAACTTTTCCTCGGTTTTTAATGGATTTTACAAGCAAAAAAAGATGACAATTAACCCGCAAAATTCTTATTCCATATTCATATTCAACTAAAAACGAAAGTGGTTTTTTTAATGAACATAAAAGCCAAACCATCTGCCAAATTTCTGAATGTGAATTTTGACAGCTGAGATCAGAAACATGGTGGAAACTAACATTATAGTCACTGTAGTGAAAGTGTCAAAAAGTCAACATCTTCCATTCGACCGCCATCTAATACAAAGGAATGTTATTTGAAGTATCGGATTCACATACATCCCATTCGTATTACAACTCAAACTCAGTACCTATATAATTCTGTTGTATCTCAGCCAGCCATCGGTCTATATCTCTGAAATATTTGCAAAATTATGTCGTTGGTATTTCCACTTCTGGAAACAGAAAAAATGTTGAAGGAGGCTGAATATATTTGCTAAGATGACGGAAAATTCAGTATCTTCAGAATTAGTAGAAATGCGAGAAATAGGTTGAACCATTAATTATTCAAATAAAATATAACTTCTCTTTTTGTTCATTTTTTTATTAGCAATTAAATCACAATATATCACATTCTGTTCAAGTATTAACAACGCACTAGTATTAAGAGAAATCACATTTTTCCATTGATTCTATTTTTTTCGGTAGTTTGCTATTGCAGAGTACCATAAAAAATTCAATTATATCTACCAAACGCGAAATTGTATATATATAGAATCCCGCTTCGCAGCACTTCTATTAGAAAAATTTATTTGAATAAACGCAGT
Organism: Diorhabda carinulata; assembly: GCF_026250575.1. Taxonomy (NCBI): domain Eukaryota; kingdom Metazoa; phylum Arthropoda; class Insecta; order Coleoptera; family Chrysomelidae; genus Diorhabda; species Diorhabda carinulata. The sequence continues at coordinate 38,832,426 of NC_079460.1, read as the reverse complement.
AACAATGGTTCGTTAATTAACAGTGATGACCATCAACAAAACCGAACGAGTCAAACTAAAAATGCAGAAAAAATAAATACATTTTCAAAAAGTAACGAGACTTTGAATGTAAATTTCATTATTTGTGTTAAATATCAGAGACGGCTGAAAAAATAGATTCCAATGATAAGTGATGTTATTTTATTTAATGAAAAATAAATATCGACAATCGACAATAACGATCATTATACAGAATACAAATAAAGTTACTTTAACAATGGTTTTTTTTAATTATCTTTTTATTTTAATCTCATTTGCAGTAAATCATTGTTTGTTACCGAAACAATATTAAATCAGATACTAGAAATATGAAGTCAGAATAATATTTAATTTCTCTTATGATAAGTAACAAATAAAATCAGACATTTTTGAGTAGTGATAACTGAAAAACAGGAAAATCTCTATGGTAACAGGATTACTAAGAGGAAAATGTAGCAACGTATTGGAAACAATGCAAAACATCAAATAAGAGGCCGTAGGTGTCTGTGAAATGTGAAACATTTTCGACATTTTACAGAGTATCCGTAAAAACATTGTATGTGAATGTACCTACATAGGTGTTATCTCCCTAGTTCTGTTTTTTGTGAAAGGTACGAATAAACTGCTATAATCCAACAGATTATACACAGAGGCTTCGGATATTTTATATACAACGAAATAATCTCATACTACCGTTATTCTCTTTGTTGGGCACAATACGCGTACCCTGCTATAGTATAAAAAATTGTTACAAACAACTATCCTTTAAAATGTATTGACTGCACTTGGTTTATTTGTTTTCGAGGAGATTCATTACTTTCTGGTTGTTAATTATGTTGGCTGACAGTAAATGGGACTGACCATTAATAGGAATGTTTAATCAATGAAAAGTAAATAAGTCGAAATAGTTATCCAGAATTTTTTGACTGCTCCGCTATCAGAATCGTTTGGAACAAAAATATTTTAATTAAATCGCTGATATTGTATTTTGGAAATTGAAAATTATGTTATTTGTTCGTTTATTCGAAAGTTCAATTGCAAACTAGACAGAAGTTTAGTTATTACTTAACACAGTTCACCTAAAAGTTGAATGTTGCAGGGTGAGAAGCCACAATAAAAATAATGTGGAGGTAGATTTATGGTTAGTTTTTATTTCAACTTTAATGTGCGTGAAAAATTACAGCAAATTTCTATATTACTTCATCTCAACAATAAATTCTGATATCATTGGGAGTAGTTGATATAAAAAGCATTTAATAACATGTATTCGCCTCAGGAAGTAGTCAATATGAATCCATTTCTCTGCTTTCAATGAAGAAAATATAATAATCACGTTATTCCGTTTGGATAATTTAGCCTAAAGTGAGAAATCTAGTTTTCATAATGCTTATAACCTGGTACTTAACCATATATGCATTCAAATTAAATTAAGTCATAATGCGCTAATAATTTTTTGACACTATGAGCGTTAATTCGTCAGTCAAAAATTAGAAAAGTACTGATAACAACTCACAGATGGTACCAGTGACTCGTCACAATTTGGTTGACTTAAAAATCAGTTATTGTGAACGATTAAAAAACAGAATATAACAACCTAAAATTTCACAACATTGATTTGTCCAGGCTGGAGTAATTTCTGATGGAAATATCATAGAATAAATAGCTTACAACATAATTTGGAATATCGTTGACATACATAGTTTTTCATATGGATACGTGTTCAAAATAATCTTTTCAATCTATTCTCTCTAACCTACATAAAAACACCATTTCGATAAAGTAATGACAAAGGAAATATTTCCACTACCACTCTGGGAAAGTAGAAGCGGGCTGTATTAAAAAGTTTTTTTGAACTACGTTTATATTCAAAGTATCAATTTAAAACTTCGCCACAGTATACCGCTCGGATTATTGACTTCCTATATAGGGAAAAACTCATTTTCAAAGTATTTTTAGATAAACATTGGGATCACCAGCTCTATGAATATTGAAATAATGTATAAAATAAATAAAAAAGGATTAGCTAGAAAAAGAAATTATAAAATATAGAAAATTTGTCGTATGCTTTATGGTGTATAACTTTGTTTGATTCTTACACAATGAGATAGAAATTATATCGTTACATCATTTGACTTGGTCAGCTATACTCATAACTATCTGTTTAAAAGGCTGCTAGACTGAGAAGAGAAAGTGGGGAATCAAACAGAAATACAATAATCTACACAGACTGCCAGGTAGCTTTAAAAACAATATCATTATAAAAGAACAAAATCAAAAGTGATAATTAGGTGCTACGAAGCTCTCTCCTGGATTTGTCACACCGGAGTAATCCTCTGTTGGTTACTTGGATACCCTGAATTGAAAGGATACTCCAATGCAACTAGACTGGCTGAAGTTGGGACGATGAAGAGAATGCCAAAGAGAGAGTAACAATGCTACTACCGATGAAATTGTTAAAAGATGCTATTGACACAGAAATTAGGTTCAAACATAAGAATATATGGTGAAACAGAAATAATTGTATAATATTCAGAGTGATTTGGCCAAGGGTCAATGAAAAGAATACAAAAAGTATAATGAAATTAACAAAAAACTCAATCCAGAAGATCATTGGAAGCGATCCGTGAGCATTGTATTATAGACACAAGACTCCAGAAATGAGAAATGACAACGGACAATTTTTGCAAATAGATTAACAGGGAAGAAGAGACCATTGAGAATCTGCTCTGCCGATGGCTCACCTTGACGGAGAAATGACGTCAAATGCTGGAGGAATACACAATAGATTGCCTCGACAAAATTGCAAATGTAAAAAAAGCAAAAATTTTATTCCGGGTTGGAAATGCTGTTAAATAAGCTATAAAAAGGAAAAAATAGGATAGTCATTAGTTAGTTAAGTAAGTTTCCAAGTGGTAGAAAATAAAGGCTAACCTAACACAATGGGCCCCAGGCCTCCAAGTGAACTACGACAAATCTAGATCGAGGTTCCTCATATTAACATAACTTATCAGAGGATTATTGTTAACACTTATTTTCATTATATTTACCATATTTATTCCTACTTTATGATCCATATCTCATTTTCAAAGATGATAGCGAACTAAATAAGGTCTAAGAAATAAGAAATTAAAGAAATCAAGAACATTGAGATGCATTACTAAATATTATTTGAGGTTCCTTGATATTTGTTAGCTTTTGAGCTCAATCTGAAGTATTCGTATTGCATTAATTCCTATTTTTCTCGCCTCTACTCATATTTTTTCATTTTTTTATGTAAAACGCATTACACTCGAGTAGTTCGAGTTGTGGCTGCTGTGGAGGGAACTATTATTATTGGTCTTGAACTTCTGTAGGTTGTAGTAAAGTCGATAAAGACGTGCCTTAGTAGTTGATTCTACACACTTGCACTTCTCCAAAGAAAGAACTGCTGATAAATTGACGTTCTGGGCGTCTGCAAGCGAATTCAGTGTTCATGAGCCACGTCTGCCCGAGTCAAGTCGGAGACCTTTCTTCTATGCTCTAAGCTGTCCAGGTTTCTAGTCAACTCTGGATCGAATTGCTCTCTTCTGTATTGAGTCGAGCATCCTCAGGGAATTCTTGCGACCAGAGTTCCAAATATGCGAGGAATACTCCAAACTTGGACGAATCTGGGACGAAACTGTCTTAGCTGATTCGGCTACGTGACTATGCCACTACATATTGCTCCCAATTTCAACATCCAACAGGTGAATTTGCAAAGCTGGTGATATTTTATGTCAAGACAGAACTAAATCCTAAGCTGCAGTGTCAACCTTCTTTATAAAAATAACAGCCTGGGTGTTTGCTGCATTAAACTCACTCAGATTGTTGCCACCCTACTCCAGAATATTGTGGAAATCGGTATTAATAGTGGTGATCTGTGTGACCTACGGATTTGAGTATTATCCATTTATTTGTGATTTAATATTTATAGATCTTCGTCAATCTTGCATTTACCGAAAATATGAGCAAATTCTGACACCCTAATTGTACATCCTACATACATCATATTTCTGAATTTAAAAACACTGCAGCTAAGAGGTTGCAGAAAAAAATTCGTATCAACCAGTTAAACAGTAATTATTTTACTTCAGTGCAACTCTGTATAGTGAATAATGGGCGGATTAATTCAGACACCAAATAGTTCAGGGATTTGACTCATCAAGTTTGTTGGTTTTCAATCGCTTCTTTATCATCCAGAAAAGCAAAAGCGTTCTACAAGCGTACAAGATTTGTGTACGAAAAGTAAAGGAACATCTGGTTATAATGGAATGAATTAATGGATAAACATCGGTGAAGATTTGGTTAGGATTTTGTGTTTGGCTTGTGAGGAGTAGCTTATCTATTCAATAATCTACATTTTCAGAACTTTCCAATACAACTACCACTAGAAAACTTTTAGTAATCAATAAATTAAACACAAAATAAAAATTATCGTTCATTGTATATATAGACGGAAATTGTATGTACGCCAATAAAAAATGACTTTTTAGTTGGAGTTTTGAATTGTGTTAATATTAACTAAAACCCTATGAAGTTGATGCTGAGGAGAGAGAGTCAATGTTTTAGTTTCAGTTTTTAATCAAATGATCTTTGCCAATCATACCATCTTGTTGAAAATTCGATTCATCCATTATGTGGCAATGAGCTGGTTACGAGGTACACTGTAAATACACTAAATGTAGGGGTAAAATTTGATCACCCAATTTTTCACCAACGGGTTACAGTTGTTTCCGCTAGGATTACAAATAGGCATCTCTTTAAAAAAATAAAAAACTCACCCCGTTTGAGTTTTTAATTGGTAAAGGCTTGTTGAAGCTAAATTGGAGCAGGAAGTATTTTGACCTATTTATACCTATTTTTTCCATAAAAAAATTATAGAATCAGTTATATCCTCTCCATACTAAAAATGCCCATGTTTTTAAGTTCATTTTGTGGTAAAACCATCTTATTGCTACATCTGGCCTTTTCTATTATTAACAAATTATTTTTATGTAACACTTAAAGAAAATTTGACCCTGAACAGCTGTAACTCACTAACGAGTAACAAAAAATACTTGGCGTTTACGCACATAGATGGGTCTGGAGTCGCTAAAAGATTAGGTAGATGCGCGAGCAACCCACTATAAGCATGATGACTTGAATATATGGTATTGTTAACATCAAACAAAAATCATTAAAAAGTTTATAACCAAATACAAATTGTTAAATATTTGGAATCGGTCGTTAAACACAAATTATAGAAAGTTTCTCGCTAATATAATATAAATTATTTGATGTGATTTGAAATTATCTGGATTGAGGAAAATATTATTAAACTGACTATTATATCTAGTTGAACTAAGTTATTAAATGTGAGCGATAGGGTCTTTTGAAAAAAAAAGGTATATCTAACTTGTAGCAGGTATTCTACAGAAATTTTCCAGGGCCTTTCGCATTACGCTTAATGAAGTTGCAGTTTCTAAAAATATTTTACTCTTGACTATATCTCATATCGCAATGCATATTCGTCCATCGGCGTTACTGATGCATCTACTTTTTCATTGGCATCAATTACAAAATAGATAATTCACTTTAATAAAATTATTCGAGTTATTTTATGTACTTGAATTTATATTATTTATAAATATAAATTATGCGCTTGGATTTTTGTGTGCAAGCAACAGAAATAAAGCTTTCAAAACGCCGAATTAGCGAATCTTCTTTTGATTGTGTCTTGCCAGGTCTCCCTGACGTAGGCAATCATAATGGCTAACTGACCACTATTTTTAGCTACTCTAAGCAACTACTCGTTGCTATATATGTCATTCCTAGATGTTTCTCAACCAAGAGGTTGGTTTTCTTCTAACCATCCGGCGGCCCTTTATTTTGCCCACCTTTTTTACATATTTTTCTAGTTTGGGTTTTATGAGTATACCAACTCCATCACTCTGTTCTGAATGTCACTGTTTTTACTCCCTGATTAATATATAATACCCTCGTCATGTCTGTATGCTCCAGAATCTGGCCAACGTAATTAACTGATTCCAATAATCTTTTTTTTAACGAGTTAGCCTCTTGGATAAGATTATCGAACTACTAGCAGCATATAGACTCCTAACTTCCATGTGATAATCTTCAGTTTGTATCAATAACTTGGAGCAAAATTTAGCAAAGTGGTTTTCTGTTGCCTTCACTGCTTTCTATTCAGCCGCTCCTAGCTTGGAGAATAATCGCTGTTTACAGCTGCCCACTTTAGTTAGTTTAGCCTTCAGGTCTATACAGTTGTCCTGGATGAGGCAAGCGAAGACTTAAGCTAGAATTACGACAGTCGAATACTCATTGACTATGTCATTGGAGTGCGACCGTCCTTGATGAAAGGTACTACTCCTAAAGGGCAACCCCACACACACAATGCGACTTTATATATAAATATATACAAAGTCGCATTCACTTAGTGCAATTGGTGTTTATTCACATTTCCTTTTAAAAGATCAACATTGTTTATGAATCAAATACCTCATCGGTAACATAAAGACCTTGTTCTGGAAGGTATTGAAAATGACTAGTCATTCTGTAATTGTTCAAGAACAAAAAGTTGCAAAATAACTACACATGCTGTTGCTTAGTTAACTTTGCTGTAGCTTGAAATGTAATTTCAAAGTACGTGACTAAACGTAAATTTGAAATTATAATGAAAATTTCTTGAACTATTTTTACAGCCCCGCCTCTGCCTACTGTAGTGTGAAATTGTTAGAAGAATTTTCCATGAATGACCTATTTTTGAGTAATGAAACTCCAAGCCTGAAAAGTTAGAAATTCATAAGGTAAAATGAAATTTTTAAATGAAATATCACATATAGGAATGAAAGAATGGAAATAAGATCATTATCAACAGCGTGTACAGAAAACGTATTTATGAATATTTTTTTGCAATATAATTATGAATTTCACATTGTGGTTTTCCAATTTGTAGAGCTGAAATTCTAATCAGGAGTAATCAGAATATACTCATACACGTAAACAAACCACAAAAAATATTTGTAATGACAGAAATCATCAGGTTTTAGTAAATTAATCAGTTTAAAAAATTTTATTTCGAAAATTTGAAATATTGTATATGTCTCAAGTTTCCCTTATATTTTTATTCATATTTTTTTACAAATATAAAACAAAATCATAGATATAGAAAGCCTAGTGACAAAAACAAGAGCCTACCTTAAAGAGGTCTTCCCAGTATACACCCAAAAACTAATTGTTTCACACTTCTTTCTCTTGCTTATCGAGATGATGATAATGAGTCCTTATTCATTTGTAATTACACCTAATTTTAACATTCAATAAAACAGAAGTAATATAATGATACAATTCCATGTTCGCATTAACTGTAAGCTGCGTGTCGTAACTTGGATGCCGATTTTCTTTGTCTCGGAGTATGCACCCTGCATAACAAGTAACCATAATCTGAAAGCATCAGCTTAGGTGAAAATTCAGTTAACAGTTGGTAACAACAATCATTGTTCTTATCTTAATTTGTTTCACTTTTGCAAATTGGCTTCTCTTGTCTTGTCTCTCTAAATGTTGGTGTTTCTTTATTGTTGGTGTTTTGTTATCTCTCTAGACTGTAAGATTTTTTTATTTCAGGCCTCGTGGAATCTGTAGCGGAATTATGGAAATATATCACATTTTGATTAGTAATTTATTTTCCAGATATGTTTTTATTGAGAAATTCAGTGCATATTTAAATATATTTACGAATTTCGAAAACTAAAACAAATTGTGAGAACAGATAACATATATTGAGGGAAACATTCAACAAAAAATAAGATTAACCATAGATCATGAACAATGAACTTTAAGGGAGGTGATATGGATGCTTGAGAAAAAGTGAAAAATATTTAAAAAAAGTTACTGACTTAGTTAAGGCTAAAAAAATTAGCATTTCAATTGGGCTTCAAGAACTTGTAATACAAAAATTAGATGACCATGTACAAATACAAAAAAGAATAACGAACTTTTGATAATACAACACTAGTACCAGAGGAATAGTATGCAATATAATACTGGGAAAACAGGTGACATTGTTATATATCTCCTTCTGTGGTGTAAGTAGCATAAGGTTTGTTTGGTTATATGTAGCGGAGCTGAAAAGTTAGATTTTGAGGTGTTCCTTGTTAAGGAATCAGAAGAGGCTCCGATATAGTTTGGTTCTACCGATGTAGACGATTCCAAACGTTCGTATCTTTAAATATTTCGTTTTCCGAGGACGTTTTAAGAGCCGCAAATTACTTAGTTACCATTGCCCTGATCAATGAGAAATTAGATAGCTAATAACCTTAGGTGGTGAGTTTGTTGTCCTGTTCATCGGTCCTGTGTCTCTGATGTGTGCTGGGTGTTCTTGGTATTATTTATTTTGATATCTATTCTCCATTATTTACAGTGAAAATTTACATTTACATTTGAATTTTTTTACAAAGACTTGTATGATAAAAAAAAAACTCTTAATATTTTCAAAATATAATAATATTTGCTGGGTGTTAAAGATTTTATGTCACTGAGTGTATTTAAAATAAAAATAGTGATATAAAAAAGTATGATAATAATGAAAGAGATACAATTATAGTCAATTTATAAATAGATTTTTGTTTTTCTCTACAGGAAAAACATTTTTTTTTGGATTGTGGAATGTAAACAGCTGCTTTGACAAAATCGTAGAGATTTACGGCTGTGTTAATCCAAAAATAGAATGTTTGTAAAATTATTCACATCTATTATAATATATAAATTGAGTTGATACTCGTTATTCATTTTTATATTTTTCAAACAATTCTCACAGTAATCTGTATCCTTAAATTTATGTTTGAATTAACCTTACAATGATAGGTTTTCCCTCCAATTATTTTATAAATATTGTTATATTTTGTTCTATTCATTTAGGAAATATGGGTTTTATCCAATTCTCTTCACACAATTCGTTCATACAAACGTCATAAATTCAGACTCGCATTGCAAACAATGGTATTGATATATTTTGGGACAGACAAATTACGTTTGCAAATCCAAATAGTTTCATAAACCATTCAATCCTCGGCACGTCTGCGAATTGTTTCTTTAGATTAATCAGCTTTTTAATTATATTGTTCATATTAACTTGAAATAGAAAGTCTATCATTAGAAAGTAAATATAAAATTCCTTATGAAAAAATCCTCTGTTGTAGATTAGCATCATTCCAATAAGATGACAATTGCAAATTTGATATGATACATATGAATGAAGATTTGTATTATTTCTATCAGAATATCAACAATATATACTTTGCAACCAATTCTTTTTGTTTGTAGCCACTATTTGAACTTTAGATTCTAAAATTTGCCATGATCGATCCATTAACATTACGTTTGAATGCCTTAAATCAACAATATCCCACAAAACCTACTCACTCAGTAGTTTTTGATTTCAAGATCTAGTTTCATAGCTAAGATATAGCTTGATCATCTGACTTAAATTTCTGAGTACGGACTAAAAACCTTACCCTCGGCCCGAGACAACAAGATCAAGAATATACAAAAGTCGAAATTATTACTACTGTTGAAACTACTACTGAAAAAGTGAAATGTCCTTTATTTTGTAACTTATTCCTCAATTGGTTATAATAAATTTTTTGGAGAAAGTCTCAATTAGGTCGCTCTGTATGAAACACTTGCTAAATAATTGAATTTGAAATAATTTGTATATCAGACATTATGTGAAAGTATCCTATAAAGACAAATGAAGGCTTAACTAGGTTCTATATTTTCCAGTTTAACATCTTTTTGTTCTAAACAGTCCCCTCAACACAAAAAGATAAAAAACATTTGAAAATTAAAATGTTTTCGGTAACTCGTGAGTAGTATTTCACCTAGCGTAACAACACTCTCCATCAATACAAAATTATTGTCAACAAATTCAATTTCCTGAAGTTTTAATTCAATACTCACCCGCTCTGCGTGTCATTGCAATCTGTACGGGAATCAATTATTTAAATATATGCATATCAATCTCCTAATTCTATTTGCAATTCCTTAAAATAACAAACTATGTAAACATACCATCCATTTATGTTCCTTGTCGGCTGAAACATGAACTGAATATGAATATGTTAATTTTTTGAGTGCCTCTGCGTACTAGATGGATGGAAGGGTTGATCTCCTCATCAGTTTGTTCTAGGGGAAGAATTAATTTGTATTGGGAATTGCGTGATTAGAAGTGATTTTTCATTAACTCGTTTTATGAGGAGAATCGTTTCAATATGTATGTTTACATGGAAAACTGGAATGTTTTCCTAATGAAAACAACTATAATTTTTCTTCAATCATATATATATATATATACAAACCTATACATTCTATTGAGAATTGTAGCCGCGTAGCCGCTCAACTTGAGCTCTTTTGACCCTGTATATCTTGTGGGTGGTCCACATTTTACCCTATTTAATTACAGCTTATCACATATTTTTGCAGCCTCGACTATTGTTCTCCATTTTTCTCTGTCCTGCATCTGTTTGTTCCATTCACGTACTCCCAGATTTTGCATATCTTGCACAATCTGATCTTTTCCCATCTATTTTTTGGTCTATTAGACAATCTTTTCATTTGCGGTGTCCAATCTGTAATTTTCCTTCTACCCTGCCGTTTTTCCATTGTTTTAATATGTCCGTACCATTGTATTCTTTTTCTGTAATTGTATTTTCCATATCTTCATTTTCTAATATATTCTTAATTTCATAGTTCATAAGTCCTCTATACTCATAACTTCTAACTTTCACTGGTCCATGAATTTCCTAATTATTCTTCTCTCATACATCTTTAGTTGTTCTTTGTCTATATTTTTTAGTCTCATTGTTTCAGCGGCGTATGTAACTACTGGTTTTATCGCAGTCTCTTTATTTGGTTGCTCTGCTAATTCTTTTCCTCTGCATTATAGTTTTGTACTTATTACATGCCCTATATAATTCTTTGTTTTGTCTCGTTTTCTGTGACATTTTTGTTGCTTATCATTGTTCCTAAGTACTTAAAAGTGTCGACTACTTCCTTCTATCTTTCAATTTCCATATATTTTGTCTTTTTCTGATTTATTTTCAATCCTCTTTTTCCTGCCTCCCTTACAATTTTCTCTAATGTGTTCTCTAGATTTTTTCGGTCTCTTACTAATAGATTTAAATCATCAGCAGCTTACTTGTATTGATTTATTAATGATACTTCCATCGATATTACATTCCCCTATTATGCCTTCAACTGCAATATTAAATAATATCGCATTTATTTCAAATTACTCAGATGATCCGTTTTTTGTTATTACCCTTGCCCTAGAATTTAGCATAATCATTTTCACCAATCATATTAATATGTACATATATGAATATAGATGAATATGTCGCATATGTCATTAAAGTCGCTTAACATCAATTACATCATGTGTACATTCTGGTCTATCGTGTCCATTACAATGTGTGAATGGTTTCCGAACGATTTTATTTTTCGTGAAGCGCGTTATGTCAAATCTGGTGAGAAAGGTGGATCTAAACAGTCAGAAAAACTTTTAATGATCCAAAACTTACAAATCGTTAATCGGAAATCTATTAAGCTAGTCAATCGCCTGATTAAACCAACAAATTTGTGAAATTTTGTTGAATTTTTGAAGACAAAGCAACTTTCCTCTTCCTTAATTGAGTTTTAACTTTTAAATTTGCTCATATCATTTTCAAGCAGTCTCAAAGTTACTATATTATAATCATATATCACGTTGAATGTTAGTACTACGTCAAATGTCATATGTCAACGTCAAATGTTTCTTCAAATATCATATAGACGTATTTCATTATTTGAAATAGACTGTGTCACATGACCTAACTTTGATGGTTGTTCACTGCATTTTAGAAATACAAAAGACTATTTACGCAGTAAATCAATTCAACGTCAATTTAATTCATCCATCTACTCGCGATGCAAAAAAACTCTGCTATATATTTCCAATAAAATATTAAACAAGACGTCTAAATGATGCAAATATGCTATTCGCGATGTTGTCAAAGAGCGACAAACTCAAAAACAACGTTTTAAATAAAATATTAAGTTGTTATGGCCTATTCATGTCCTTAAACAGCTAACGCACTTTTTAAGGACATTTTTTATTTGATTTTTAAGAAGGCTGAGATGAGAAATTAGAGTTATGTCTCAAATAATCGTCTGAATTGCGTAAAATTTATGTACAATAATGTCACAAAGTCACTTTATGATTATTTGATTATTCTTAAAGAGAAGACATTTGAATTATAGAAGCTTCCATGTACTTAAATCCTTTGTTAACGCAGATTAATAGAAAGTTCCACTGTTCAGAACATTTCAAATGATGATAAAGGATCAGACATAGTCGTTATATTAATTAAAATAATCCTATTTAAGTCGATCGATAAATAAATAAGTAGTGCCTTGAAATATAATTAAAATATTATGTTGACACCAAAGCTTCTTGGGGAATTTAATTAATATCTCTTGAAATATTCGATTTGAGCTTAATAATTTCAATAAGCTTCTCTTTAAACTTACTCTAAATGCAAAGAAGTGGGATGAAATTAATATTTAGATTTCCATTTTGTCCTGGAAACCTTCAAAGAAGCGTCATTTTCTTGTTGATAAAAATTATATTTTATGTAGAACTATAAAATACTTTTCTCAATCCATTTGTTAGTTATTTCGATGTTTTAGCGACTTTCTCATTAATTAAAAGTACCTATCTATTTTAAATGTTAGTGGACAGTGAAAGCATGTCCACATCTACCGCATTTTTATGTAAAATCATTGGTTTCTCAGGAAAATAAACATCAAACTCAACTTACAAAGGCGATACATAAAAACAAATATTTTGTTGAAATATGATTTGAAATAATTATATATATTTTCTTTTCATTTATTTATTTAAATTCAATTAGACTCAAGGGTTCTAGTTGTTGACTTCTGAAACCTACTCGAGTTTTATTTGGCTTAGACACTACAAGTCGTCATCTGCCATTGATATTTATGAAAAAGAATAACCACCATAACGATTACGTATAGTATTTACAACGGAAATCTTCAAAATCCGCTTATCTCACTGAGAAAATAATCTGATACACATTATATTTTATCAAAGCAATACAATAAAAAGTGGTGAAATATACTGGGAATTACACCTAGGACAAAGAAGAGTATTTGTGTCGAACTTCCGTTTTCAGTGTTAAATCGTTTTTTTTTTTGTAAATCCCTAGGATTCGTTTTATCTGCATTGGCTATAGACCGTGAGCTTAATTTTTTAGATAATACAATGTCCGATTCGAAAGCACGTTTTAGATTATTTTTAGTTAGTCCATTGTGCCACCAAACAACTTTTAAAGTGGGTTAGCGTTGGTGTCAGTTGATGAAAAAAAAATTGTTTTTCTTTTCCTCTCTTACATTCGATGCTGAAATTTCAATTGCTTTCATTTATTCCTATTTTTGTCGATTCATCAATTATTACTGCATTTATTTTCCGTTGATTCAAATATTTCTCAGAATAATGATTGGGTAAGTTTGCTTACTTCCAATGAGGTAATAGAAGATAATTTTTGTTTATTTGGTGCTGATATATACTGATCTATGTACTGAATTAAATAAAATACAGTCACGGCACTCCTCTGGAGATAAGATTATGCCTTGGAGACAAGTAGGTGAAGAAAGACGGAAAGATAACTAAGGTTAACTGTATTTCCTTTCTTTTTGGGATTGTGTCGCATAGAATTACGTTATCTAATAAATAGAAGACCAGCTCTTAAGAATTAATATACTATAGAGATATCATAGAAGCTTAACTAAAGTGGTAGGTCATAAAAATTTCAGAAATCACTTTCAATCTCCTATAGATTTTTATACAGTCTCTTTATTTCGTGATAATATCTAAATTCATAGATTTGTTAAGATATTGATTCTCATAGTAAGTAACAAGATACAATCAAAATTGAAGAATATAATTTCAAAGCCCAATGAAACGAGAAGATATCTCCAAAAACGTGTTTTTTGGAAAATACTCGGAAATTGATGAGGCGTTACTTCAACAAGATTTATAAATTCCATACTTTCCTAAAGCTGAGAAATTTGATATTCTTTTTATTCTGTCTTTATAACTTCTAATCATTACTTGGTGTTTATTCCCACCGGATAGGTATATTCCCGACTTTTTCGGTATCTAACTAAACTCTAAAATTTTTATTATTTTTTGTAAATAACAAAACGACTTGTTTAATATTTCATTCGGAGCTTTCAAGCTGTAAAGGTATCCAATTAGCAACCGAAATTTATTCACTAAAGAGTAACAACAAAAAGCCTCTAGATAACACATAATAAACCAGCCCACTATTTAAATATTAACAAAGGCGCATCTTGGGGCTGGAAAACTTTCACTAGTCAACGCTGTTTTCAACAGCATAATGGAAAAAGCTTTAGAAACTTTTCATGTTACTTTTAATACAATGGGATATTTAGGTCATTGAGGAAAAGCAGTAAACCGAAAGAGATTATGAGATTATAGTTATGGTAATCATTATGTTTCTTGAAAGTGGTACGAAGATTATTATCATGAGTTTATGTAAAAAAAAAGTGAGTATTTTCACTTAAATTGATTTCGGTCTGCTTTAGGGATAATAAAAAAAATAACATCAAATGATAAATTTAAATTGTCACAATCGAATTTGGAAAGTTTGGAAATAAAACTTGAATTGCTCATTGTGAAACTACAATAATTTGATAGAAAGAAGGAATTAAACGCTAAAGCATAAAAAACAAATAGCATCACACAATTAATTATATTACACTGATTATTTCTGGAGAATTTCTAAAGATTGTGTATAATTTCCCAGGTAATTGTCCTCTGATAAAGTGAAAATATTTATTTTGAAAAAGATATTGCGTCTTTTCACAGTTAGTTGTATTAACAATGTTTTTTGTAACAGTAATGAATAAGGTGCAAATCCATGCAAAATAGTATAATTTTCCATTGTTTCTGCAATCTTATTCTATCTTGAATTTCTCGCAATCGTTTTATTCAGGTCCATTCTCACACTAATGTATTTTAAATCCCTGTAGCTCCTCAATAAACAGCTATTTTATTCAGTCTCCGTTAATCCAATGCCAATTTCTTGCATTTTATTAGAACAATTGAAATATTTTCAGTTATTTATTTCATACAAGGCGAATTCACATCAAATAGGTGACCATTAGACAGTTTTCTCAATTGGATATATATCATAACAAGAGAAATATAGAAATGCTAGAAAAACATTATAATGATACATATTAACAGAATAATCATTGAGGTCGTATAGTTAACTTCATCAATATACGTAATAGTTTCTGAACCAGCGGGCAAAATTAGTTGGAGTGAATATTTTTGACCTGTCAAATACTTCCAGCCACACAAAATCTATTTTTCAAGCGCCAAATTATAAGATTGAATCATCATTAAATCCTAAAAACATTTATACTAGAAACGGATTTAAAAAATTTATTGACTCGAGGTTAGAAACAACAACTAATCAACAAATTTCGCAGAAAATATATTTCGTCCACTATTTTTGGAAATCTGCCTACCAAAACTAGTGATTTGGCATTAAGTATTGGTTTCCAATAAAGTAGTGCTGTTATCTAGTGCCTATCATAGCATGACGGTTGTTAATTACAGCCATATT
This sequence comes from Diorhabda carinulata, assembly GCF_026250575.1. Classification (NCBI taxonomy): domain Eukaryota; kingdom Metazoa; phylum Arthropoda; class Insecta; order Coleoptera; family Chrysomelidae; genus Diorhabda; species Diorhabda carinulata. The sequence continues at coordinate 38,816,677 of NC_079460.1, read as the reverse complement.
TACCGTAACCCAGCTGTGGTTTCCTAAAGAGGAAATTTAAGGAAAAAAATGGAAGAAAATGTTGAACAAGAGTCCTGATTTTGTGGCATTCCTCTGTGAAACTTTCTGCTTTAAATGAATTTTTTTTAGAGTACAACTATAAAAATTTTTCTGTAGTATCCAGACAGAAAGAACTGAAAATTGTTGAGTTATTACGTAAACTTTCTATCTAATGAGTAGATCCCACTCTTTATTTTTTTTCCTGTAAAGACTGATTAGAATTATACTATACTCTGATGCCTCCACAGTTGGTAATCGTTTTGAACAAACACAAGAAATTTGAGAAAATGTTTTTAAACAGATTAGGCGGATATGGAACATTGAAGTTACTCAGTTTGAAAAAAATTGCGCCTGAACCTGAACATATTGTCGTTAATGCGTTCCTAATAATAAATACATATTCCCCCGCTTTTGGCATATTTTTTTAGTTTTTACTAATACACAAACTAATTTCCATCTATGCTGCTCAAACGCGCCACCGATTCAAATTTCTCCAATTGCTAATGAATGAACTATAATTATATATTCAAAGCGCTCAGAAAACTTCCAGGATACCTGTAGCTCATGTATATTTTTGAATGATGTAACATAATAAATGTTGTACGTTAACATTCTTCTCGATTTTCAAAATAAAGCCGCAAAACTAGAGTATATGTGTGTGAGAGTGTGTGTGTGTGAGAGTGTGTGTGTGTGCGTGTGTGTTTGTGTATAGAGAGAATCTCGACTTTGGCTGTTGGTTGCAATGGGAATTCAATTCTCAGACTAAGAACGAAAATTGAATTTCAACATTTCGCAGATCTATGTGTACATACGGTGCCAGTAACCAGGTTGAGTAAACATCGGCATCGTACAGAATAGTAAACCAGGAGAGTAGCGAAAACCAGGTGGTGCACTATGCGGTTTTTCTGAAGACTAAAATGTTTATCTAATAAAATAATGTCGCGGAAGGATTGTACCTTTAAATTTAGAGCACTCATGTGTCATATGAAATGTCGAATTTAAATTGTTAAAAATGCAATTATGTTTGTATTCTAGAGAAATTTTATACTGCAGCATAAATTCAAGGCAAAATTGAATGCATTGTGAATATTTAAGAACCATTTGAGATACAAACCCAAAAACACCTCAAAGCTAGATATGACACGCTTTCAAAAAAAAGTAATTATAGTTTCAGTTGAAATTGCATAGAAAATGATAAGGAATGATTATTTTTAAAATATTATCAATATTATCAATTAATGTAGTAAAACGAAAACGATATCAGCTTGTGTGAAAAAAGGTGAGTATTTTCAGTTAATTTGATTTCAATTTACTTTAGGGACAATAAAAAAAAAAGAAATTATGATGAATTTTAAGATTTTTGATTATAATTAGAATTGATAACAAAGTCTGAATATGTATCAAGATGTTTGCAACAAGATTGAAGCGTATGCTTAAATATTTCATTCATTAGAAACTTCTTACGTTGATTATTATTTTAGAATATATATTTCTTGCTCATAATTTATGTGGATGCCCGCATCCTGTTTGTTTTGTGTAAGTGCAACAAACAATATTATCTGTAAAGGATCTCGTAAGTTTGATACTGGTAAACATAACTAAACATAAACCTATCCGTAGTTTGAGAATGGTTATTCTCAACACAAACACTATCTCAAAACAGTCGAGTTCAAATTAAAGAAACTCGGTAGCTCATAAAACAGGCAGGTCGTGAAACCCCAAAGAGTGTACGTAACAATAATAGCACCTATATAGTTTTTAATTTAGAAAATGAAAATAACGCATTAAGAGATTGGTTTCAGCGTGTTGTATTATAATGAGTTTCCCTTCAGAACATAGCCTACTGATACAGCAATTTTCACGATTGTTCAATCAACCGTAATTTACTCCATTACTGTTATTGAATCATGTTCCATCAAGAAAAATAATGAGTCCATTATAAGTTTTTATCTTACGCAAATAATTCTGCCCCCACCGTACTGGTCTTGATGATTCAATAATCAGGTTTTTTGTATTCAAATCAATAACCAATTAGAGCTCAACGCAATTTCGCCCCGCTATTAGTTTAATCAATAATAATATTTATTATGAATAGTTCAACGTATTAGCGCTTAAAATGTTTCCAGTATGATCCAAACCAATTCCTTCGATAAATGAAAGATTCATCGCTTTTTGTTAATTCTACAATTATTACTATGATTTTCTTTCTTTCAGGTAATCAAATATATAATTTGTTTTGTTTGAAGTGTAAGGCAATATAGTTTAATTCAAATAATATTCTCCCATACCTACCTTGTACAATTTAACTGAATTTCAGAACATCATTTGATACACAGATGCTACGGAACATACGCCACTATTGGCGGCGCTAAAAATTTGTGTTGATGCTCCACTCGACCAATATATGAAGTTTAACCTTACAGTTCCCCGTTTCTTACCTTTAGATGTTGTTTTGCATATAAGTTCGTATTAGTGATCCTTATAAAAGCAGATTCTGCAATTGTGGATGAAAAAGTTTCATGTATTACTAGTATATTTATTTTTCAATTACTTCTGTTTCAGAATTAGTTTTTTCAATAATTTTTGAAAGATAGATAATATTGACGTTTCGACTTTCTTTCAAAAATTATTAAAAAAACTAATTTTAAAACAGAGGAGACCTAAAATCAAAAAAATTATGTCATTTATTTGATACAAAAATAATGAATAATAATGTCAAATCTCTACGGCAAAAGTGAAAGAAAAGTTTTTTCTCCGGATAGATAGGTAAATTTAATCAACAGTTTCCTCATCATACAATATAATGTAATAAGGTTAGATAGAAGGGATCGTTAAAAATAACGAGCTTTTCACACGAGCACCCTTAGATTGCCAATGAAAAGGGAGCGCTATTTCCCCTTTTTATTTGTATTTTAGTTATTAATTTTGAGACCGTCCGTCAGTTTGAAGAAATGTTCTATTAATGATGATAATTTTTATTTTATTTAGGACAACAAATCTGACATATAACAGTAAAGACTGTTCTCGTTGTTAAAAATTCTCGTTACCCTGTATGTACTATTTGAGGGACATGAATGTCAAATTGTCAAATTTTGGAAATGCTATATACATAGAACAAGGAGTTAGCAAATATTTGTGATTTTTTCTGTTGATAGATACTTATAAAAATTGTCTACTATGCTCTGCGACGAACATGGAGCACTATTGTCTCCAATAGTTACAGCTATATAAAATGCTACATATATTCAACACCAAATGTTAATTTTTTTGGTATATGTGAAGTAACAATAACTACTAAGTCAAATTAACAATGAAAACAAGAACCAAAACAGATAACAGTAGAAGAAACCATCAAAATGGCAATTTCCAATATATATTGAGGTGAAAGAGACAACAAAGAAGAAAACTAATATATAATAGATTAGAAAATAGTACGAGATGTGGGATAGCCATAGGAAGAATATTACTGACGGTATCTCATAAGTAATATCGGTTTTCATAAGTGAAAATTCGTATGCCTCAATTCATACATGTAACATGTGACTTGTTGAGACTAGGCTCTAATTCTATGAAGAGTACAGTTGCTTCACTTCCGCTTAATCATTTTCTCTTTCTTTATCGATAAGGTAGTACGTTTTGAGTAGTATGGAGTGTGATAAATTGAAGGAGAAGACACAGTTAATAATGAAGAAAGGTGCAGCACTGAAATTATTTTCATAGTGGAGATTTGAAACTTGTAGATCGTTCACGCTCAAATCATCTACCTGCGGACTCCTTTGAAGGTTTCAAAGTTATTATACATCGCAATTTAAAATCATTAGGCTACATCTACAAAAGTTGTCCAGTAGTGTCCTACGATTAACCGTGATACAAGCAAAATGTTGGGATGTGTAAGCAGTTCCTAGCCCTGTCGAAAGATGATCATCAGTGGTTAGACAAGTGTCTAGTGGAATAGTGGAATTATGAAGTATGTACTTCTAAATAATTCTAGGTGATGGAGCTATCGATACCGAGTTATATAGTGGGCAACTGAGGCCAATGTATGAGTTTTTATCGGAGAAATATCCAAGTTCAGTTAACCGCAAGAGGCTTATCTTACAACAAGACAATGCTGAACCAAATACTGCGGAAGTTACGAAAATTTTGGTGATATTGAACTCCTACCTCAAGCAGCATTTAGCCCGTACCTTGCACCGTCTGGCGTCTGGCGAAATTCTTGAGTGGAAAAATATTTGAACTCAAAGATGCTGAAGATGCATTGTGACAAGTTTTTGCCTCCAAGTCCAAAGAATGGATTTACCAAGGTCTCGAAGAGGTTCTAAACGTTGTGAAATGACAAGCTATACTTCGAATATCAAGGTTTTCTTTTTGTACGATTATTTCATAAGCAGAGTGAACATTAAACCGACGTTATTTATACAAAAAAACACAACAGTATATACATATAATTAATTAAATGTACATATTAAAAATGTATCGTTTCATATTTTCTAGTATCGGTACTTGACTTCAAAGAAAAGATAATTGATTCAAGACTTAATTAATGTTTTGAAGCACACCCATGCCACTAATACTTTTCTCTAATGTTTTATATAATTCTTAATTATAATGTTTAATAATATGAATTTTAAACAGAATAAACATGCTTGGAATTGAATTAGGCTTGTGGAGAAGACAATTCAGCGTGACCCAAATTTCTGTCACTTGGGTTTGAATAATTACTTTTCCTACACACCATAAATTTTAGTAGACTAATGTTTGTTTTTGAAATCAATGTAAATAATCGTGTCTCCTTTCTCCAATTTTAAAGCAGCCCTTGTAGTATCACTGTGTATTAATAAATATTATTAATCCTTTATGAAGTGAACAATGCCAATGCCGATGCCAATTCATGTCATGCTGTTATCAAACTTGAAGTCTGACGATTCAATGACATTTTAATAAATATAGTGAACCTCATAGTTTGTTTACACACATGATGTATCATATAGCTGATACGTGCTCTTGGCATATCAAGTGAATACTGTGGCTTTGCCGATGCTGTCAATATACAAAATTTCTGATGAAAGCCCTTTGTTCGGTGTCTATGTTGAAAGGGCAGTATCTAGACAACACCACGACCGCAATTATTTGATATTGAATAATCACATGATCAGTAATTAGCTTTTGTTTATCATGCTATTATGTTTCAAAGTTTCATTAATTTGGAACTTAATTATTGTAATGAAATACCATAGAAACATATCTAATAATACTATATTAGAAAATTGACTAGGTGAAATTAACAATTGAAATGTATATTTCTCTATTGTGAGTAATAAACTTTCCGCATCAAATTCAAATTAGTTTACTAAGCACATTCACTATTTCTAAAAACCTCTTCCTCAGGTTTTAGTTTTCAAATGTCAAATATGAACGTCAAAGCAAAATATGCCGACTACGTCCATCAACAAAAAAGTTCAAATATATTGTTGGAAAAATAATCACTATGCTCTCTTATATAATCAGGCTGATGAACTTAAAAATTTTTTTCATTACTTCTAAGGCTCAGAACTTTCACCATTACTATAATTTAAGTAAGGACTAACTGAACATCTAAATAAATTTCGAAGACGTCATAAGAATTGTGTTCAGAGTGAGGCTCGGAAATTAAATATTTAATGCTTTCCACATTTTCCAACTAAACTTACTGTTAAAAACTTTCAAAATCACAAGTAGACAGAGATCGAACTACAATACAAAAAAACGTATGAGAGAGAAAACTAAAAACTCCTCTAAATAAAGTTTAAGGATGTGAAATCCCTTTTTATTTCATAGCGAAACTTTGTTCGAATGTTCCTCGAGATTTTGCCGTTTTTAAATTCAGTGCGTACAGTCTACAAAGTTAGCGCCCTAAAATAATAAAGAAGAAATGGTCTTTTGTTTGAAATTTATTCAGTTATTCTTAGCACGAAGTACAGTTGAATCACTGTGCTATACTTTCGTCTCTGGGTTCAGCTTTTTAATATATCAACGTATGTTTCATATCTACGGAAATGTTCTCGTTCTGTTATTAAATTATTAATCAAAAGAAATATCGCCTGTCAATAAAAAGAATTCAATAAGCATTTAAAACATCTTTGTGAAACATATCGACATTGAATGCCGGATGTAGGAAATCATGAAATATGTAAATTTATCTAAAGATTCCAATATCCATTTGTTAAACTTTGTTTCTTTGTTACATCACACAAAACAATCTTTATAAGTTAACATGAAAACTATTTGATCGCAAATCCTAATGCGACTGAAGTATAATACTTGTTAGTAGTACGAACCTGTAAATAAACTCATTACTCCGTTTGAAGTCTGGAGTGTTTCCTGATATATACATACTACGTTTCTAGAATACCTACTTACACCGATTTAAAAAGAGGGGTGCGTTAGTAGCTCCGAGACCGAAGATTTTCTCGATATGTACGCGTTTACATCTCAAACGAATTTATACACTCAGTGGTGTACTCATTTACTCGATATGTAAACTACAAAAGAATCAATGAGTCAGAAAAAATAAAGCAGACAACCAAACAGATCAACTCCAACAAATAATCGATTCATCATTTCTTAGATATTGGCTTGGTGATTATTGCTATTCGTTCGCTATAATAAACTTTCTCCTCTCAAGTTCTTGACATAAATAAGCATTTTTTGAGTTTTAAGACGCCATTACTAATCTTGTTGATTTATATGCATGCTAAACATGTAACGTCATGCCTAATCACTTATGTGATACGTTTTATCGTTGTGGGATAAGAATTGAATTGTTCTAGGATGTCTTCACCAACCCTCGCGTAATTTAGTGTTTGTAGAAATCTCGTTCTTTTATCGAGAAATTTTCTATGTGATATATTTCTTCGTGGCACACAAATTTTCAACGATACTTTTCCTCAAAATACTTTGGCAACACTAAATTCATTAATAGACGGCCGGAGTAAAGTGAATCTTAACCACATCCCTTTTAAATGCTCAGTACTAATCACATGCATTTTCCATTCCCGTAAGATTTATCAGCCCAATGTTAATTTTGGGATAAAAATTTTAAAACACACTCGATGGATGAATAAGAATAATACCTTTTCTTTGATTTTAATCCCTATAAATTATTTGTAGCCATTTCTGAGTTTTATCTAATTTTGAACGGAATCTGAATTGCATCTTAATCACTTGACATATTCATAATCCAAATTTAAATCAAGATTATCCAATAAAGAAAGGGTTTTGACAAAATTGAATTATATAATGTAATGTTTGTTTACTTCCTGAATTCAATATATTCTGAATAAATAAAATTTTCATTTATATTTTTTTTGAAATAGACCATAGCGAGTTTCCAATTTATTTTTCTTCGTTTGGAACTATTTAACAAAATATATAATAGAGTTCAGAAAGCTCCAGAAGATTTATCTGGTGAGTTCTATTTTGTACCTTTTATAGAAAGTATTTTATACAATGTTACAACGTAAAATTTTCATTGTTATCTGAGTCGGTTTTGAGGAGAAAACGTTTGCATTTGGTTAACTGAGAACGGACATCTCTCCGGAATAAGGGTTCGTCTGATAAATAGCAAGTTTACTTGAGCAAAAGATGTACATAGTGGAGGTAATTTGTCTTAGTCGTCCACACTTCAGGCCCGGATTTACTCTGATTTGCTCTTTTGTACGTATAAGAATGTCAGTTTTTATACTACAAGTTTTCTAAGGACTACGAAATTTTTTTCTTAGATAATTAGGAGGACAGAAAAAGGTTTTGATTAATTATCCAATCTTTCTAATAATAAGACTATTGGTCGAGTCTAATTAATGTTTAGGTAATGTATTTTTAATTATTCTTTGAAGTACAGTTTACGAAAACTAACTCTAAATTGTTAGAGTATATCTCTATCTAGTGAGATGATTTTCACGTATCTAATAAAAATGTTATAAAACACAATATTTGAAAGCAAATACTATAAAACAAAACAAAATCAATTCTCAATATTTCCAGTCGTATATCTCATATTGTCTCCAATTCCCTTTTGACTGACCTGATCTAGAAGATGTGACGCCTTACGGCACTGATTAAGTTGTAAACGACACTGCTTATCTTTGTATATTGAATAAAACTGCTTAATTAATTTTATCTTATGCTAGAAGCTGTTATCATTTGACTCATTATATTAGTATATAATTTCCAAGTAAGTAATACTGGCAATCGAAATATATTTTTCATGAGAAGTTTGCTTATTAAGACATTATTTACCTTGTCCCAGATGTCCAGTTACATACTTATAGAGAAAGCTATAGAAAACATCATTTTTGTTAATGACTGTTACCTCCACTGTATTTCAAAAATTATTTTCAAAAAAAGAACGTCACTTATTTTATGAAATATATTAGTTTCGCTTAATCATAATCCATCTATAACTTTACCATTATTCAATAGTAGAAGAAATTTTTCTCATCACAATAATTATCACAATTTATTATTAGATAAGTCATAATTACGTAAGTTAGTTACATGGCCACCCTAAACTTAAAACTTAAATTAAACGATGACTTGAGAGAGGGAGAGATAAGCTTGATTTTCATTAAAAAAATTTATGGATAAAGCGACATAATTTTATATTAGATAATATAAAAGACCAGACAAGGATATTAAAGGACGCCGATGTAGATATGCTAGACATGTGGGATATAAAAATTTACGATGCGTTTATAAAGGAAAAAGCAAAGAAGTGAGCTGGAAAGGAAGAATTGATGGAAAACTGGCATAAGAATGTTTGATACGAACGAAAAAATCGAAAAGTTAAATGGATAGGAAATGGTGCTGTGAAGAAAACTGATTCGCAAAAAGAAAAAGGGATGAAAGGAGAAAGAGTATGATTGTTTTATGGAAGTATTATATATATCATTGTTCAACCTTTGAATATAGAATAGAAAAAAATGGGAAAATTAGAGTTATAATGGAAAAAACTAATTTACCATCAATTTACTTTCTTCTAATTTATTATTATTGTGTCATCTGTCAACCTACTACAATTTGTAAAAAAACTATACTGTATGGACGAGATTAGATTATGACATAATAATTAACATAAGAGTTAACAATACAAAAACGTAAGGAAATAGGAAGATCCTGGAGAAAGATATTTATAAGGAAATTAGGAAGGCAGTCTTGATGATCTCCATAGAAATAGTCAGTAGATGAGGTTAGAAACCGCTTGATGTTGAAGGCATTACTACCCGAAACGTTTTATCCATTTGTCAAATTCAACTGTATTATCAAGTTGGTAGGTTTTAAGATTGGTTTTTGTATTTCCACTACGTTAGCATTTTTTGAAGTTGTAAGTTTAGTATGGAGTGAAAACAAATCACCGAAGTGTATCACATTAACTGTTCCAAATTGTCGTTATTTTGGGTTTTATCGGCTGAAAAAGCGGGAGAAGTCAGTGACCTCGAATCTCCGAGGGGAAAACTCATGAATGATGGTATTCTTCTTCTTACCTCGAATTTATTTGTGAGATGTTCCAAAACAAAGTCGTAACTTGGAATATAGGACAGAGGATTTAAACAGGAGACGGACAAGCGTGAATAAGGTTTGTTTTTGTCGCTGTTTGTTCAATTACTCCGTTTGGATTTAATCCCAAGAGGATAATTAAACGGTTGGGTGAAATATTGGAAAAGTCTTATTCCTACACTTTAAATTAATCGCTCCAAAGCGTTAACTTATTTGCGGTGAATATAAACTGCGTCGCAAAATTAACGCATATTTTTGATCGGGAGGGAGGAGGTCTAACATGATAACTGCCTTATAACTTCTAACAGTGTCTAAGTTTTCATTTCGCATAAAATGAACCATAGAAATAAATATACTAAATGGACAAAAAGTGCTGTAGCACAATTAGTAATGGAAGATCTTGAACAAACTCTCTTAAGGAAACTAAACATAATTATTTCATTATATAGATGATTACATTATTGCTGTATTAAAAAATTATTATTATTATAAAAAACTTCACAATTCACAATCGAAATGGAAGAAAATAATAAAATCATTTCATTACATCCTAAGTCACAAAAAATATCACTGATAATACGTTTGGCTGATAGAGCTATCCAACTATCAGATCCTCAATTTAGATACGCCAATATTACATAAGAACATATTCAAAAAAGGGATAAACAGAAACTAAACATCAAAACATAAAACATTTTTCCTTACCATATGTACAAGGACTATCTCAAAAACTATTGAATTATTTCAATAAATATGATATTAGTGTCATAAGGGCATAATACATTATCCAAATATGTCACTAAACTGAAACATTCAAAAACATAAGAAGTAATATTATATGTCAAGTACCTTGTAATGGACAGATATAATGGAATTAGGAAAATAGATTAAAAGGTCATCAATACAAAAAAAAAGATAAAACTGAAATTAAAAACCATTAAATATGGAAAACATACATTAAATTAAATTATAAGAATTCAAAAATACGTGAAACGGAATCAAATAAAGAAAGAAGTGAATTTTTAGAATTTATTTAATGGCTTATTTTTTGTAGTTAAAACAGATTCTTTTGATATTCATGATATGGGTGATCCATCCATTAATTAATTATGCAAATTGTCAATGTAAAGTCATATTTTGATAAAGACAGAAATAGGTGGAAGTATAAAAATTTAACTGTTTTTTTAAACTAATTGTATATAGAAATGGATTTGAAATCCAGACATTTCATCAAGAAAAACATAAAAATGTCTAAGATGGGAGGCGAAGAAAAAAAATTCGTCATATTATCAACAAACTTGAAATAAGTAATGAGTATTATTGCTATACAATCCTAATTGCAGCTTGATTGAATGACAATTGATTTAGACCTCTATATGGAGCTGAGAGCTTCACACTGGCCAATTCGAAAGTATGGATGTATACTTCTTGGAGGTAATTTGGCACAGTGCTAGATAAATGGGAAATGTGGCATTATCCGAGGGTCTGAAACATTTGTTATATAGCGGTTGAATGCCAAAGGACGGTCTCGAAGTATAACTAAGACCCTCTGACCCCTATACTAATGTCATTCCATATCTCAACAAACCTACCACTAAGCTGACATTTTCTACAATATTACTTTCGGTTTATCGCTCGACACGACACGACGCGCGTACGTACACCCTCCTACGACGATCACCACTGTTTAGATGTAGTGTCCCGTTGATGTTATCACAAATATATACAGAATGTGTATATTTCAGCCCGACATTCTATATTCACATACATACATACCTATTTCAGTAGTGAATGATTAACACAAAGTAGTAATCGACAGTTTTGTAAGACGTCATTGTTTAGTTTTTCAATGAAGTGCGATTAATGTAGATGATATACATTGAAGATAAGCACCACAAAGTTGATATCGAAATAATTTCTTTTTTTCCTGATATTATAAATCATCCTGAAACTGGCAACGCACAAAACTGCCGTCTGTCTGATGCGTGGATGTAACTACAATGAAACAATCGGCAATCGAAATGTGGATGTATCCTAAAGGGTTATTATTTCCGGTTCATTAATCATCCAGGGCTGACGGGATCAGGTCAATGCAAGTGTCATCCATGCACGTCAGCGTTTCTCTCATTCCGGTCGTTTCTTTTTGCTTTTCAAGTGCAAAAAGGAATTATGGCCCCTTTTTTCTTGAAATTATTTTGCCCTGCTGTAAGGATTTAGTAATTGAAATAGAAATTTATGTTCTAGTAGATATACATGGCGCTGATTTCTTTTCTGGTAGAGAGTCTAATGTCACATAAATAAAAAATGATTTGGTGACAGAGTGATTCCTTCATTAATGAAGAAGACCTAAAACTTCCTTATCCTTCACATTCTGGTGCATGAAAAGTAGTTATGAGAATAAAAATATGAGTACCATTGAAACACTAACACTCCCACTATTGACTTGAATCTATCGATAGTGTTATATATAATAAGAAAGAATTGATCATTATTTTTCCCCATATCTATGTACCTAACAACTAGGATATTTCTTTATATACATAGACTTTATGTACTTATCTAATACAATATAACTTATCTACTTCCTAATATGTATATTATTGTTGTTTAGAAATCAAAATTAATTAAGGCAAGTAAATAATTTTGAAATGTTGAGACTAAGGATGGCTATAATCCATCAAATTTTCTAATTGATATCTAAAACGGCAATGAACTTAATTACACTAATCAATCACCCTGTATATTGCTCATGTAGTTTTTTACTAAATAGGCTTGGTATGTATGATTATTAAAATGATCAATTCATATTATATTTACCTTTGTAAAAATACTATCGTTAGTTTAACATTAACATCTCATCATTTGAACAAATCTGTATAAATTACCAACTTTTAGTAGCGGTGTGAACCATTTTTCTCATCAACCTTTCTAATCGATTTTCAATAGTGTTTTCCATAACTTTCATAGTTTGATAAGAAGTTTAAGTTGTTTTTAATTGATACCCATAACGGTTTTTAGAGATACTAATTCCATCACACCTGATTTCGGCGCTTAGCGTGGGAGTCTCATAAATCTTTCATGAATAACGTTATTACGGAAATCTGGAAAGTGTCAAATTGTTCAATTTCAACCACCCACGTGGAACACTGTAGTGATTCATTCATAAAAAATTATTAACGAATATTTTTCGAATTAAACCTCAACTTAAGGGTACATACAAATCAGCGAATTGGAATCATATTTTTTTATATATCTGCATTGCATGTTAAAGCTTCAATTTGTGAATAGTTACGTGCTGTTATTTTTTACATGAAAGTTGTGGGTTTTTATTTTTATTTGAGGCATTTGTAGCTAGTAAAGGAATAATTATAACATAATATTAGTTTTTCATGTATTAACGACTAACTAACAAGATTTATACTTTTGCAGATAATTCATTTAGGTGAATTTCTGGAAAATAAAACGAAACGTCTTGCTTTTCACAAAAATAAGAGCCTAATATCATTATCTGAAATATGAGTTACCTGAGCGAGCGTCTCTTATCTGTCATTTCACAAGAAATATATTTCTAAAGAAAAATGAGAAAGAAGACTTAATTTACCGGTTTATTAAATACGTAGCTAATAATTTTTATTCAAAGAGTCCAGAAAATGGAGAAAATAAATGAATGATACATTGATTTCTTTCAAAAGTATTCATTCCATATGTTTTTTCCGTCAGATTGTAACAAACAATCTAATCTAATCGTCAGTAAACTAATTCTTATTCACAAAGTGTCTCACGTTCATATTTCACATTATCCAATTTAGACCATCAAATAAAACATTTTATGTAAACTGTGATTGAGGATTTTATTTAGATCTCCACATGTTCTTTTTTCTTTGATTGATATTGAATCTAAAGCTTTATGTTTCGTCTCTTACAACCAAATCAAAAATATGTTTATAATATTAGTGCAATAATGTGTACAAACAGTCACTTCCAAACAGATTTTATCGATAATTCAACTCTAAAAACTGTGGAAGAATTACAGTGACTTCCAATATTATTGTTTGAATTTAATGATGTTGATAAAAAGGTGAATCGATACTCAACTTCTGAATAATAGTTCACATTCATCACATATATTTTCATTTAAAATTGAATAGAAAATTTTAGTAGTGCAGATGAATTTTGTATTTTATTGAATATAAATTGAGAAGTAGTGTATATAAATGTTTAAATAGGTATTCAACATTTCATGACAATTATGAAGAAAACGAGGTTTCCTACATTTAATCCTCCATATAAAAATGGTTGAAATGGCACCATGTACTTAAATCCCAGTGATTTTAAAAACTATTCTTGTAAAAGTTCCAAGGAGTAGAAGCCCTTCATTGTTATCTTAGTAAAAGGTCTTGAAATAAATTGAATCCTCTAGAAAATTCTACTTTTAGAAGGGATTACTCGACCGATGACATAACTCTTTCCACTTTTTCCTCTTTGAAAGTATTTGAGTTCGTCTTTCATGGTCGTAGCTATTAAATAAATTTCTTATTTCAATCGCCTATTTTATTCCGTTTATTATTCAAAAAGAATAATATATCATTCATATATTTTTATCACGAGCCCATGCAATTAATTTTGGAACTTTTGAACTACTTTTGAAAAGATTAAAGGATGAATATAGAAAAAATATGGTGATATCTAGTATCTGTCCGAAAAACAATCCCATCCATATACCATAGTTTGTTATTTCATACTTGCTGGCATAATTAAGAACAATTTTTATTTATTTTTTTATTTATAACTAATAAAAAATTATAAGCTATTAGCGCTATTAGTAAAATTGTATTTGTTAATAATTTTTAATAATTTGTTTTGAAGCGTCTGTATCAAATTTAAATTATTAGAATACGCACCACCCCATGCAATAATTCCATAATAATTTGAAAAAGTGCATAATAAATTACCATAAGAGTTTTATTTTCCATAAATTTAAATAATTTATAGAAGATAAAAGTAAGATACTTAGTTTTATTGTTTAAATATTCATTTCCATTATTGCATTTTTCCAATTATAATTCCAAGGTATTTACAGCATTTAACTCTAGTTAGTAGTTTTTCTTTAATTTTTAATTTGTTAGCAGTAAGCCAAACATCTATTTCATCCAATAATTTATTCATTTTAATTATAGTTTCTTCCCATGTCTTTCCTTCAGCTATCGCAACTGTATCATCTGCATATGAGACAATATCCTTATCAGTTATTTTAGTAAGAGGATCATTTAAGTAAATAATAAATAAAAGTGGTCCTAAGATTGTACCTTGAGGTACTCCAGTTTTGATTTCTTTATAATAACTATAAACTCTTTGGAGATAGCTATTTAATAGACCATGGGCACTACCTCTTATTCCATAACTATATAATTTATCTAGTGAGATTTTATGATTGACAATGTCAAATGCTTTAGCTAAATCAAGACAAGTAACTATAATTGGTTTTCATTTTATATATTTTCTTTGTTTTCCATAAATTTATAGCGTCTTATTTGTATCAGTTTCTGTTGAAATTAATTGCATAGATGTTTTTGTGTCCAAATCTTCTCATAAAAGGCAATAGCAGCTTATCCTGCAACTTAGAGTTGTTTTTCAATGTTACATTTGTTGTTAGCTGTTGCGACCGATATTTCATATTGGATTGCGGACAATGCATTCGCATGCTGCTTTTCGTCAAAGTTCCGCCCCATCTAGTGATTTCAATCAAAAGTAAAAATCTGTGTCTAATCAATTTGGCCGAAAGCAAAAAGTACATTTTTCATTTTTGTATCAGTGAACAATTTCAAAAGGTATGAAAATACTTATTTGAATATAGAGAAGTTTCAAGAGCTCAAAAACTCTCCAATATTTTTAAGGCCATCCAGATTTTGTGGTTTTACTTGTATGAACTTAGGATAAAAAGGCCATGTATCGATTTCAATCACGAAATGTTAAACTATTCATGCAAAATATTGAACATTTGCATTAAGGAAACTTATATTCAATCAAGTTGTTTTCGACCCCAGAATATGCGGTTCATTGTATGCCCTATCTTTTTACTAGATCCTGTATAAAATTGAAAAGGATATCTGAATATTGTTAAATATTTTCTGGTTCATAGAATATTAGTGTTCGTTTGGTGTTATTTGACATTTGCATAGAATACATGACTGAAATTGAAATATATCATAAACTTTTACACGTCCCTTCGCAGCATAAAACGGTATGTCACTATGCTTGCGGTGACTAAAGATTAGAGTTGGGACAAAAGTTAACAATTCGCACGAAATCCTTTGTATCTTAAGGGCGAGAACTTCTAAGTTTTAACTTTCGCAAGTATGGCATTAGAGAGTCTGTACGCACAATCAAACATAACATGCTTCGAATATTCGACCAGTTCTGCGCCCCAAGAGATAACGAGAAACCAGTCTTTGCCTTGAAATTCTTATTGATCTCCCCGTTTTACTTTCTCTTTGTAGGAAAGGAAATCGGGTGGATTTATCGAGCAGTCCTAATTGGAAGAAGGATGGAAAGGCTTATTAGACGGATCTTTGGTTTTTCAGCAAAATATGTTTGTCTTGGAATTACGAAAACAGGTGTTTGTGAAGTCTTGAATGATCCTATCGATCTGTCAGTTTAACTCATTCATGTGGTAAATACCAAGATCGTTTTAACAGTACGAATTCACAAGTAGACAACTCAACAAACATTTTTATCACTCTACAGGGTTGATAATTTTTAAATAAGATAAATCAATATTTTCTCAATTATTCTCAATGTTTATAGTCCAAAATAGTCCAAAAAATGTTTGACTCAGTCTTGTATTTTATCTCACTTTATAAATTATCAATCAAATAACATCAACCAATTAAGACGTGATAATTAGTCGCTAATGCGATACAGGTACGATTCTATGAAAGAATCTACTCGATATCTGAAAACTGTAGAAAATAGTTACTTTCCAGAGTTTGGAAAAGAGAAGTGTGCCTTACTTTTACAAAATTGAAAAAGTTCTTCCAAAATAGTGAGTCTTTCAAATCAGGATAAAACACTTTTATCTTTTTGCGAGGAAGTAAATCGAATGGTTTCTATACAAATGTATTTTTTTAAGTTGGGCTCATCAGCTTTATTCGTCTAATTATAGGAACTTACCGGAATGAATTGCTGGAAAATTTTATTGATTCCTGTTTACATATATATGAGGTGTGACAAAAAATCAGGTTAAATATAAGTCACATGTTGAGAGGATTTTTAAAATATGAATATTCCAGGAAAATTGAAAAAACGACAACGGAAGGGACATGTGATACTTCAAAAAGTCAATATAGTAAAATAATTCGTTCGAGTGGATTTTAAAAGTAAATGGATTTTAAAAAATACGAATCGATAAACGACGTGGCCTGTTAGTGTGTGGAAGTTACTTAAGATAGAATGTACAAAAAAAGGTCAAATAAAAGTTGTTATATTTGCACAGATACCCATTTCTAAAATATTTTGAGGTATACAGGGTGTTTAGCCTAAGCGTTACAACATGAAAGAAAAGTTGTTTTAAATATGACACCCTTTATATTTGTTTACCATCGAATTGCTGAAATATCTAAACAGAGTAGAAGCTTCGATTGGGGTTCGGGTTGGTTTTTAGATAAGCATTAATTCAGCAGATTTCAATTAGCAAAAACTTAATAATACACCCAGTGTATTATTTTACCATTTTATAAAACTATTTTATCCCTTCAAATCATGTCTGATAATGTACACTCTAAAATTGACTATTTTTAAGAAAATTGGAATTTTAGTTTATAATTTATTTAGTTTTTGTGACAAAATCAAACCAGTAATTTTATACCTTTAAAAATTGTAATAAAATAAATAGGGTATCTACAAAACTGAAAATAAACAAATTAAACAAAAATAACCAACAACTAGTAAGAAATAATTTTATTAAACGTTCAAAATGACCACCATTTACTTCCATATAATAATGTATGCGATCTTCAAAAGCTCTACGAGCACGATGTAACATATTGACATTAACAGTTCGGAAAACCTCCTTAATTCTATTCTTCATGTCTTCCTTAGAAATCGCAGGTGTTTTGTACACTTGTTCTTTGAAACCAAAAAAATCCATTTTTGTAGGGTCCGGTGAACGAGGTGGCCACTTATGGGATCCTCCTCTACGCATCCAATTCTTGAAGCAAATTTTCCAATGTCTCTTTTCACTTTGACTTAAACTGTGAAAATGTCAAATTCGCAGGTTTCTTAAAAACAGTCGATTTTATAGTGTACATCATCAGACATAATTTGAAGGGATAAAATAGTTTTATAAGATTGTATGATAATATACTGGGAGTTCCATTTAAAAAAATAAAGTTTTTGCTAATTGAAATCTCCTGAATTAATGTTTATCTAAAAATTACCCCGAACCCCAAACAAAACTTCTACTCTGTTCACACCTTTCAGCCATCCTTTACCTTACCAAACAAGTTTAGTTACTTCTCACTAATAACGTTTACTAGGTAGTGCACCAATTTTTCGCTCCAACTTGGCGATTAGGAACAAATATACAGGGTGTCTTATTTAAAAAAACTCTACTTCATATTGTCACGCTTAGGCTGAACACCTTGTATACTTCAAAATATTTTAGAAATGTGTATCTGTGCGATTATAACAACTCTTTGATTATTGGTACTTTTTGACAATAATTATCGAGACAGATAGATGAAGATAAGATCTTTTCTGTTGTGTAGCTAAATTTATAACGAACACTTTGTAATAATATTACAAACTTCAATCTTACCTAGTTTATAAAATGTGAAAATACAAAAGAGAGTCTGAATGCAAGAAAGAGATCCATTATCATCTTTCATATCAACATTTCAATAACAAACAGCGCGATTTAAACTTATGGCACTTTTCTACTTATATTGACAACGTGAAGATGCCTGAGAAAAGGTAGTTTCTATATAAAATGGAATACAAAATGTCTGCCACCATTCCAGTCGCATAATGTTGACTGAAATTGAATAGAATTCTCTCATTTCAGAATATTAAGTAGATATAGAAAATTTTTCAAGCACTACGTTGCGCTTTTAGAAATACGCATCATATAAAAGCCTGCATTATCATAATAGGATGACATTTGATGCTCATTTTAGCAGATGGATACAAATTTACGATTCGATTAATCTTATTCCTATTATTTCCCCTAGTTGAAAGACAGGAACCTTATGCTCGTGGATTACATGCCATAAAATTCCTTTGACATAGAATTCCAAATAGATTCTTTGACTTTTAAAAGAAATGTACCCAACCAAAAAAAGCAGATCACGTAGAAAGTAACGACGTTAACAATTTATCATGCTACACTATCGCAGAAGTGTATCACTACCTCAAGATCTAATGTTTAAATCTTATATTCATATACTAGGTTAGAATAGGTTCAATTTTCTTTGTAACGGATTGAAAGAATTAACAGACGCTACGATTACTATATTTTCATGGATTAGTTACTTTAAGTGTACCTCAAGAAAGTCATTTCATATATTTCTTATTTCCTCATCAAAATAATGAATTGTTCATTTTTTCTTCATTTAATAAAACTGTTTAATTACTTATTATTAACTCTATTAATTTTGGGCCCACTTTACAATTCATATTTATACTTATATAGATGGGAATTTGAATAAAATTTTATTCTTGTTCAACAACTTACAACTTATAACGTCGTCCTAGAAATTATAAAAAGATTAATCATGATTATTGATACAATTATCGTTCGCTTCACAAATTTATGAGATTTCCAAATTAATTTTCTGTCTATCCATGTCAAAATTAGAACTAGATACTTCAATTTTCAAACTCGAATGAATAAAAATCTTATGAGTCAATTGATTGAAAAGTTTTTGAAATAAAGTGTACTCCGGGAGATTGACTAGCTATTTGTGAGCTTTAATAGAGCCTATTTTTCACCCTCGAAGATTAGTGTCTGTGATTAAAGATAACCTTCACCCTCGAAGGGACTCTAAAGAATAATGGCAACATGTATTGTAATAAAAAAGTAATCTAATGTACTTAACACTAAAAAGGAGAATTTTGTGGTGAATAATTGAAAATTATAGTAGGTATAATACAATTTATTGATCGCTCATTTTTTTATTTATTATATATAGTTCTATATTGTGAATGACATATTTAAATGGGGATATTGGTTGATTGTGAATTTGGGATTGTCTCATCAGAGTTCCTTAAAAAGACATGTTTTCATATGTCATCATTGTGTTCATCTATCGACAATATTTTTTCTATTGTCAAAGATGTTAATTATTCGGAGAAAAATTCAACTATAAAATTTACTCTATGAACACACTATATCTTTTTTGGCTAGGATTCAACTTGATATTATTATTAGTAAAATTATCGACAATAATCCGTTAAAGATTTTCAAAATATTGTTGCAGTGATGTCACTTTAAACTTTAGTGATGAAACAGTTTATGGAATAACGGGGTAAGTTCCAAACCCATAGAATAATACATCTAATTCATTTTATGAAAGCGACACAAGGCTTGTCTTTTCAGATTAGTAAATGCATGTTATGATTGTCTACAATAGCTAAAAACCTAAAAACTCTCCATCTCGTTCTCTAAACCCATCCCAAGCCGCGCTCGCTTCAAATTTGATATATATTTTCCCATTTTGAAACGGCTTTAACGTCCAGTGTTTAGGATTATGTGCTAGTATTTATTTCAATAATGCATACGATGTAATTCGTGGAAAGAGGATTTGTCGTAGTAGAAAGCACATTACGATTTTTCTAAAGTTCTTTATCTGCATCGAACTGGAGTATACATTAGGTATATACTTTTTTCTAGAAATTATTGTTATGTTGAAGTGAATAATCATGTAAAAACCCCTCTTTCTATAACAATGTTGAATAATCATGCAATAAAAAAGTACTCAAAACATTTTAGAATTTACCTGAAAGCGGAATTTTGAATTTACTACTAGAATCGTGGGTGTAGTTATGTGTTCGAAAATTCACATCAAATGTTACTATTTATTTAGGGCTTCTAATGCGTGTTTATTTACTCCACAAATAATTCTACTGTTATGAATTTTTTGAAATGCCCGTAATTATGGCATAATCGTTAGACTTGAAATGTTTTTTACCAATACACAAATGTTTTAAAAGGGAAAAGTTGTCCCTCCGAATCTCTACTAACCTCAACTTTATACGATTATTGTCTTTCGAAAACTTATGCCGTCTTTGTTTTCCAAACAGAACGTGATGGATATAAAATTTTGAGTTGGTAGCCTTGGCTGGAAGTTCTCAGGCTGGACACAATAACACAAACAACGCTTGTAATTTCAAAAAAGGAAAGTGATGAATGATGAAGATTTTCCTTTTGCGAATTAAATATTTTCAGAAACGAGATCATTCTAAAAACTAGTAACTGAAAAAAGAATTCATGATTCATTAGTGGTGGTATTGAAAAAATGAAGTGTAAATATTTAAGTCTCCCACACTTGTGATTCATAAACTTTTGTAGTAAGTTATTTTTTTCCTTAAGCCATTCAGTACAAATATTTATACAGAATATATATGTTTAACAATATGTAAGTTGAGAAGTAAAGTCATGATCCCGGTGATGACATAAAATCAAAATAAACTGTAATATCTAACTCGAATGAGAATAAAAGGTGTTTTTAACATTTTACTTCTATGTCCGTGAGTTTGAATAAATACATAAAACAGAACAGGAAACATAAAGAATTTTGACAGTTCTACAAAACCCTCTAAGCCCAAGCGAATGGATGAATCCGAATGGAAATGGGTCACGCTTGACTGCTTATATATATACGAGGATATATTGAAAAACTCTTAACCTACTATAGAACCAAACAAAATTTCATTGTCAAAATATTCTATTACTCAACATATTCTTCTCTTAATTGGATAAATTTATTACAGCGAACCTGCAAGGTCTCTAGATGTTTCTTCTTGTTCTGCAAACCAGACCTCCACAGCTTTTATTACCTCCTCGTTGAAAGAAAATTTGCGACCTTTTAAACTTTTTTCAGTTGACGAAAGAGATTAGTCGGACGGAGCCAAATCTAGTGAATAAGGGGGGTGTTCTAATAATTCAATAAATCACGAATTTTTGCATGGCAACATGAGATTTGTGTGCAGGGGCGTTGTCCTGCAAAAATAAAACATCTTTGGATAGATTTCCGCGTCTTTTCTCTTTAATTTTTTCCCGTAGAGTGGTCAGTAGATAATGATAAAAAATCAATCATGATTATTCCATGGCAATCGCAAGAAATTGAAGCAAGAACTTTATCAGCAAATTTTTGGACACGAAACTTCTTAGGTCTTGGAGAACCAGAGTGTCGCCATTTCATCGATTGTTGCTTTGTTTCTGGATCGTAGAATTGTACCCAAGTCTCATCCATAGTAACAATTCGGTTTAAGAAGTCTACATCGTTTTCAAATCGAGCACAGATCGAACGCGATGCTTCTACCCTTGGTAAACATTCAAACATTTGGGGATCCATTTTGCAACAACTATATGATGAACGCGTTCGTATGAAATATTCAGTGCTTCAGATCAGATCCGTTTTGGCCCATTTCGACGGTCTGATAAAATCTTGTCATGAACTGCATCGATATTTTCGGGGACTGACACAGAAACTGGCCTTCCCGTTCAATCATCATCTTCAAAGAAAAATTTACCTCATTTGAAGCTTGCAGTCCAATTCTTCACGGTCTCATACGAAGGACGTTGATCACCAAAGGTATTAAGCATATCTTCGTAAATCTGCTTACCTCTTAACCTTTTTAAATACCGGTACTGGATGATGGCTTGATACTCCAATTTTTCGATTTTCGCAATTTCGGTTGACATCTTTTTTCTTCTAATTTATTGCGTAACTCTACTATATTTACTATATTTCTCAGATAGAATGACATACGTACGAAGAAATGAATAATTATGAAATTATTCTACCAATAATTTGTGAAAAAAAAAGAAAATACTTCGAGTCCATTGAGTCCGATTTTTAGTTAAATTTTTATAGCATAGTACAATAATTCCACATTATACATATTCTTTTAGCATGTGATGAGATCTATATAACAAATAATAATAAAATTTTCTCTAAAATTTCATTTGTCATAAACGAAATGTATAAAAACAAAAACTGAGCGTTAGCAATTTCAGTCCAAATTCTGCATCAGAAGTTGTTATCTCTCTAATATATCCCGTTAACCGCCCCAAACCCTTTCCTAATGGCTCCATTAAATTATATAGTTAGTAGAATCAAAAGGAAATGGTGGAAGGTAGTAATTCAGAGTTTTGCTGGGCCGCCATCAGGCCCCTGGAATCGCACAATCGAGAATTTCAATAGGCGTCGTTGAAACAATTGAAGAAACAATTGAACGCTGCAGTTACAACTCTGACTTGATGCTCGGCAGCGAGAGAAATGCGCCAATTGGAAGCGAATGGTCTACTGTGACGAGAACGGTTAGTTAGTCCGGGTGATGTTGTCAAATAAATTAGAATTTTCACGTTCTAGGGAACAAATAATGTTTAATCAAGCAGAGCTACAGCAAAAAGGAGCAAGCAAACGTGAATAATATCACAAAATTGCCTCAAAATTATCATAAATTTATATTATGAATGATAATTTGCGATTAAATATTTTACTCAAAAATATTAAAATCACAAAACGGTTTCGGTTACAAATGTTTAGCAAAACAACATTTTTTAACGGAATCTTGAATAAACAGAACATTTATTTCTCTTGTATATGCCTAATTAAATAATAAACAAGGAACATTAGTAGATCTTATAGATTCATATTAGTACTTTTGGTTTTGATCCAATGGAAGAAATACTTTCGGTCTTTTTTTATTCGCCTGATTATTAGTTTAGAATACGACTTGACCACGGCTTCTCATCATTAAAATAACAACAGGAAGTCTCCACCATGACATCAATATGATGATGTAAGAGTGCATTATTTTGAGAAATATTCTAGTAATAAGTATACTTAAGAATATTTACTGACAGTTTTTGTCTTCATACTCTTAGTCTAAAGATACTAAACGTAGACGTATAAGCCTCTAAAAGTGCTTCAGCTTTACGCCAAATCAACTTTATTGAAAGCTTGTTTTCTCACTTCAATCAAATAATTCTTTTTAATTTTATTAAAACTGTAGTAAAATATATGTTTACCCTTGGTCTTTACTCTATTTGTATTATTTCATTTTAGTATGTCTTATACATAATGATGAAACATTAGACAAAATAATATAATATTGAAACAATTTAGGCCTTGGTCTAGACAGTTTTTTTCTTGAGAAAACTGTTGAGTTTGGTAAACAATAAACTCCGTTTGCACAAAAAACCTAATCGAATGTTTAAGTTTGTAATTGTGTTTCATTAATAATCCCTAATTTAATTAACTCTGAAATATTTCACCCAAAACTAGGAACAAAAAGCATGAGGACTTGGAAACTTTGATGAAAACGAGTATACCGTTTTTGTTCATAAGTATATCTATCCTCCATCATTTGGATTTGATTTTTAGCCGAGACAAAGGTTATTCGGGTGATAATATGTTTACAGTTGTAGTCAGCTACATGACTGACGTATTTTATGATTTTCAAAATTTGTCTGCCCTTTTAGCAACGTCATCAGAAAAGATAAAACTTTCCACTATATATTCGACCCAGTTATCTATTTTAAAAAATAAGCATGACAAGTTCACGCCAGCTGATGACATTGAACTGAAAACCACAAATTACAATATCAATCTCAGAAAAAAATTACGTTAACACGTTACCAGACTTTTTAACTGTGAACGTTTGTATGGCTATTGAAAAATAATGAATAGATCAAATATCTCTTTCAGTGAAATAAATCGAGCTCTATTTTCTCTTTGATTGACAGTAGCATGATAAATAAGATTATGCCTTCAAAGGAACTTTTCTCATTGTGCATATAAAAATATATTTTGAGCAGCTTAAAATCGCTTGTGAAATTTGCGTCGCAAATAGAAACGGGGATAAATGATATGGAATTTTCTGGTCGGCCTCATTCTGTAAATATATAAATATTTCAATATAACTATTCGAATGCAAGCGGTAAAACGGTTCTCCAAAATGTCGGTTTTTAATTTTTGTTATACATATAAACTCATCGAGTATTGAGATGAATTTATAAAATAGTCAAAAACAGATTCTTATATTTCTAATATATCGTTGGTATATCTGTCTCCTTATTAATTCTATCCGGTAAAACATTTTTGGTCTCATAAGACATAGATGACAAAAAGTTAAATTGGAATCGGTTTCAGTTACATCCAGAATATTTTCGGTTGCCTTCCTGTTAATAAGCGATTATGTCCTTATAAAAATGTATATATTTGTAAATTTTTCATGTCAAGTTGTTTATTTTTAAAATAGATGGATGGTGGCTTGAACATTACCATAATGGAACCATTTTTCGTTTTCTGGCTTACATGATATTTAAACTAACTACTATAAATTTCAACGATTGTCGGAATACTCATTACAGTAAACGCTTCCACTGTTGTTCCCGAATGAGTCAAAAAAGACCAAAACTTGAAGCACCTAAATGTCGTAGTGAGTTGCTGCGAGATAAACTTTAAACCATTTCAAGTTACGGAGAATAGCGAGGACTACATTAAAGAGCTTAAAAATCGTCCAAGGATATGGATTCATTTTTTGTTTTTTTATGGGAAAACTCTAAGAACAGACATTTTTTTCATATTCTTGAGTGAAAGTTTTTAAGAATTTAACAAAATGATAACACACATATATCAAAATATTAATCTAACAAAAAATATAGAGAAAATAATTTATGTTTGTGCGGATATTTCCTTAACACTTGAGACCCCTAAATAGTTTTAAAGTTGATATAAATAAATACATGACTCTTTGTAAGTTTGAAATTGGAATTAATAAAATTGTCACGATAGAAATTTAATTACATAACGTATCAACAAACATAGCACGACTCTTTGTCAGTTCTTCCTTCCATTTAAACTAACAATAAGACTGGAAAATATATGATGTAATAACTACCAGTTTATAAATTCTTGATTTATAAATCGCTGTTCATTTTCAGACTTTGAATATAAAGATATTGGTATATAAATAAATCATGGAAATCATCATAAACTAGACTATACCTAACTGATCTTATTTTCTAAGTAGCCCATAACTTACATGAAACCTATCAAAATATTGGAATGTTTCCAGGAACTTTTCCTAGCGGGTTTGAAACCATTCTATTAAAATAATTTAATCAAATTATAAAAAACTTGATAATTTTATAAAAATCACGATCATAAAAACTCATTTGAAGACAACCGGCAGTGTAGGATTTTGATTAAACGACGGTTGCTTTCAAAAGTACACTAATACCCGTAAGATATCACTTGAAATAGACGTTGGCCGACCGTAGGGCGCAATGATAGAAGGGATTAAGGTCCTTTAGGGAACTCTAACGCCGTCCTTAAGGCGTTTACTGTCTGTGCATCTTATGTAAAGATTTATGGTAGGAGTTACTTCGGTCCAAATTGGTCAGTTTTAGTGATTCCGGTAGACAAACGGCTCACCGGCGCTCACTGATTTTGTCTTTGACAACTTATCATAATTCAAGGATAAGAATCTAAACTCTCCAATGTAAAATTTCATTTCGGGTTATGGAAAAACATGCATTCATTCTAATAAAAAGGTTTTCGGATTTATTTTTATCTTTTAATCGTATATATTTTAATGGAACTTCCAATAACTCATAGAATAATTTGAATGCGTCGAACAACTATAACACGAAATCGAGATTACATCAGTAAATTGGCGTTAATATTTGAATTGCGTGTACAGTACCTTACGTCTTAATAAAATAAGGTATAATCTGCTATTTTATATACATAACATATTTTTTACAACTGTTCATTCGTATTCATATTCCACAATTCGTCTCTGACTATCTCGGAGGTAAAATTCATAACCCAACCTCTTCTGTCTAACCGCAAAGTATCTTCAAGACCTGCATATAACCTGAAATATATAAAAATACAATCTTCATTGTAATTTATGCCCCAGCAGCGAACTTGGGTAATTTTTCACGAGCTCATGACAAATGTTAGTTTTCTATTCTACTTTCCTGCAAATGTTTGTTCTGTATCACCGGATGTGTGTGTAGTTCAAAGAATGATGGTGCACTATTTGTTACCTAGATGACACGTACGTTTTTAGAGATAAAAAGCATCTGCATATAAACGTACGATTACATATCGTATTTTACACCAGTGACGGTTCTGGCTTATATTTAGTTCAATTTCACATACTCTTTCAAAACAACGAAATTATAGCATCATTTCAAATAAAAAAAAAGGTTTTCTATGATTCAAAGTTTTCCTATTAAAAAAAAGGCATATGCAGTATAAAATAAAAAACATCGCTATCAAAATAATTCGCACTAATGACGAAAACTCGATATATTGCATAGTATATCGTAGCAAAGTTACCTAATACATGTCAATCGAGAACAACTCGCAAGAAATGAAAATTTATTAGGACTAACGGAAGGCAAGCTTCCAAAGAAATGAAGAGAGTTGTGGAAGTCTTTCTTTGCAAGGTTCGAGAGGTCATTTTATCTGCCGGCACAAAAACACCATATGACAGGAGAAGCAGAAGAACCGATCAAATAAACAGTGTACTTTCAAACAAAATAGACAAGAAACACACCAGGCTATGAGTCGGTTGACATGGAGGCCGAATTGTGTGTTAATTCAAACAAAATGTATATGATGCCGGGCTAACTTTATTTTTTATGAGCTATAACGCAGACAATCGAACTGAAATCTCCCAAACCAATGTTTTATCCACTTAACCCACCCCTTTGAATAATTATTAAATTCGAATATATGAAAATACTTGGAAATTATCATTTCTTTCGTCTTTATAGCGTCGATAACACAATTTGTGACGATTTTGAAGCAGAAAATTTAAATGGCATGTCCAGTAAATCTGAATCGACTAACGTGTAGTTACTAATTTAATAGGCATCTAAATTAACACAGACGGGGGGAAAATCGTTTTTAAATTAATGCAATTCGGAATATTAGTAACAGTTGGATGCTTCCCAAAATCCTGAAAAGCTAGTTGAATATTCGCCAGTTCACATCTCCTCCTAATTTTAGAATTATACTGATTAGGATATGCGCACCCCTCTGTGGATTCGCCTATCCCTTTTTTTTTCAATTTTCTACCTATTCCGATTTTTCACCTTCATGACTACAATAAGCACATTTTCCGGATGATTACCTGAATTTTTTCTCACTTTTATTATTATTGTGCTCCGATGACTTGTTGCATATTTTTAATTGGATTGTACAAGTTATTTATATTTCCTCGCTGACAATCAGAAACAAGTATTTATGATCTATATCATTTCTTCAATATTCTTCGTTAAAAAACACCTTTCCATGCATTTGAACCAATTTTTCTACCACTGAACTGCTTCTGATGCTGCAAATCTTAGTTTACGTAGTGCTAAACCAAAAAAAGTCATCTCACGGAATGTCACTAGATATCTTTTTTAAACAATTTAAACAAAGCATCGATGTTGTGAAGAACACAGTATATTTTTGACTGGCTTCACCGATTTTGTCCGTCACGTTTTAGTTCTTGAACAAGTATTTCGCAAACAGCGGTGTATAATGGGATTTCATGTATATAATGTATATAGTTCATTAATGCATTCTTGTAATAAAACTCGTTGTGAAATAATTGTAATTCCATTGACAGCACATTTCAGTTAACAGAAAATAATACTAATCATTATAAATGACAATGGGAAGTTCGCAATTAAAACGTGAGTAACGGCTAGGAACAGTTCCAAGGTCAAAAATATAACAGCCATATGCTTTATTGGTGTCATATTTTGAATCGTTTACTGCATATGCTTTCTCTATCCATACTCACTCCTATATATTCCATGTATATATCTTTTGGAATAATATCTTTAATCCAGTAAAAAAATTAGTCCAACACCATGTGTTCTAAGATTAATGTGTTTTACTATGTATCTAACATATATTTTTGGAAATATTTGGTATAATACAGTAGTAATGAGCAATCGTAGATTATAAAATGGAGTTTGATTTGAATGTGGAGTTGATTTGCATTCGATTTTTGTTAACTCTATCAATTTAACATAGAATTGTTTTCATTCCTGCACCTAGGTACCTTCTAAATATCTGGAAATTATTGTTGATAATTGAATATTATTAGTTCTGATCAAATTGTATGATGTGTTATATTTCAGTTAAGTAGAATAATAGGATTATAGAATTGAGAATTGAATATGAATGGAATCATCGCATTTTTTGTCAGATTTATTTCACCAGTTCAATGAAAAAAAATTTGTTTTTCATAACACGATGAGAAAAAACTTGAGAACAAAGTAGAGTGATGTTTGTTTGATAGTGTATTTCTTGTATTTCCGGACAGTGAAATAAGAGCAGCAAGAAACGGAAGAGGAGGCTATAAATCAAGAAATGAAAGTGTGTATATGTAAGGCATTTTATGGAAGTTCGTCGTAAAACCAGAACGACGCAATGTAGAAGTGGAGTAAAAAGTGGAAATGGCGATATACGATACTACCCATTTCTGAGATTGACATTCCATGCTTCAATTTATTTAAGCAGGAACGTTCGTTAATAGGGATGATTGTTGAGATTAGTGTACTGTCCATACGAGACTATTTATGAGAAAGCGATGGAAATGTTATTGACAATAACAGACTAACATAGAAATATATAAAACATGAAAATAAAATAATAGAATCACTTGTAAAACTCTCTTGAAAAACTATCGATTGAAAATATTGTACCTCATATAAAAATTGAGAATAGATCATTTTAAACTCACACGTTAATTAGTTTCCAAAATCCCGAATAAGTATGGCTACTGAATCAACTACTGAAAGAATAATACAAGTAAAAATAACAATTGCCAGATTTAGCTTTGATTTTTATACAGAAAACTATTTAAGTATATAAATCAATTATCTTCATCAACATGTACTTTTCTTTGATTTCACGACATTCAAAAATGAATGGATGACTGAATAAATCTGTATTTTTGAAAAATACTCTTTTTCGTATACTATCAATTAGGAAAATGTTGTTATGCTGTTTAAATTTTTACTAGTTTCAGAATGAAACTCGATGTACATAGGTTAGTGAGACCAAAGGAAAATACTCAGTCAAGAGAAATTTATTAAAGCACGTGCGTACGCAGCACGTTATAAGTTTGATAAAATAGTCAAATGGAAGCTGTTTAATGAAATATCAATGACTACAGTAAAGCAAATTATAGAGGTTGTCTCATAAATACAATGTCCACTTTTTTTCGTATTCTATGTTTTCAACAAAATTTCAGCAAGGTATTTGACCTTTGTAAAATTATTCTTTGGGCTTAGATACCCAATATGGTCACAATGCATTTTTAACAACTTTGAATTCAAATTTCACGTAAGAATTTGAGTTAATGTTGGATGTGATAGGAGCTCTTCAATATTATTAAGCAGGCAAGACCTTTATAAAACTATTTTTTGGGCTTTGTCACTTTGCCTCTCAGTATGTGGTTTAGCACTGTATTTCTGTTAACTAAACCTGGATATTTCTTCGCTAAAACCTCATACATTCGCATCATCTCTCACTATATACCTCGGTATTGACCTCTATAATTCCACCAGACACACAAGAAGACTTTCTATTTCTTTTTGCCACGGGTTTTGGTAATTGCTAATTTTCCATGTGCGAGTTGTTTAGATAAATCCACTTTTCATGGCAAGTAATAGTGCGTCTAATAAAACAAATAAATGGAGAATGATTAGAAGAAAGTACAGCAATTATACTCTTCATAGAATTAGAGACTAGTCGTAACAAATGATGTTTAAATTGGGCGTAGGAATTTTCACAAATGAAACTGACATCCTCTGTATATTAAAATTACAAATTAATACGAATGTAACAATAGGTATCTACAGACCACTTTTCAGAACATTTAATTTATAAAATAATTAATATTATTCGGTATCTTTTTGAGACTGCTATCCGTCGAAAAATTCTGTTGAACGGCTGTGTATTTATATCCAAAGAAAAATTTAAGCGTCATCATTTTATGACCAGCTTGTTCACGCCTCCTGAATCGAGACAACTTGTGTCGCAGATGATCATAAAAATTTTGCGAAAGCATATACGAATGGCGTAATCAACCTCAAAAACAGCTGAGTTTACTTTATGTGATAAAATTTGTTCTCAAAGTTACGACATTAGGTATAAGTCTATATTACCGATTTATGCTCAATGCGAAAACCACATATTAGTTTGAAATGGTGAATCGACCAATAACTTGGAATAACGAGATAAAATGACACAATTTTCATTTCACAATTTATTGAAACACAAAAACGAATAGAACATTTTTAGACTTGTTTTCACAAATCCTTTTCAGAAATAGCTCAGTCCTAAGTTTTTGGAAGTTAGAGATGTGCGGAAGGCACTCGGTTATTATATGAACCAAACCGCTCTGAATTGATTGAAATTACGTACAAGAAACACCATAAAATTATTCATTCAACTTACCTGTTAGTAATTGTCAGTTGAGTTTAATAAAATTCTTTAGTCGAACTACTTTTGTACTAAATGAGTCTAACGCATTAGTTTAACTCAATATTTTTCAAGAATGACAAAGCTATTCCTAAATACCAAGATATTTTCATTAATTTGTCATCTGAGACTTTTCACTATGAAACAAACAGGTGAGTAAAACAAATCTATATGAATCGGATAAAAACTCTGAAAATGAAAAAATAATATGTAGTTTAACCATGTGTATAATAATTTTTTATTAATTTTCTAATTGTAATTAATCTTTTAGAAATCTGAATTATGATGTCATATTTTGATTTCAAGATGGGTCACATTTTTCGTAATCATTCTGAGAGAATTCAAGGCGTTTGCCCTTTTCTGTCGTACGCCAGTTCCTTAAATTCCGGCCTGCTGTGAAAGGAAGTTCTCTTAGGGTGTGACCCGCACAATAACTCATAATTCAATAATGGCTGGGTACCCTGCGGGAGATTCGAAATGTGAGATATATACGAAAGTTTTGCCGGTTAACTAAAGACCCGACTTATAAGAGTGACAGAGGCCAACTCATGGACGGGCAACTCTCCTGCTGGAATATATTGTAAAGATGAGATTTGTTCCGTGCCTTTACGTAAAATTATTTCCAAAAAGTTGAAAGGGTTTCAAACACATCTGTAATTAAATAAGTTGTATTCAAAAAAAGCTAAGTGCGATATATTTGACGGTGGAATGTTGTCTAGTATTTTCAAGAAGTAGATATTTTTTCACATGAAATATGTTCAAACAAGGAGTACAGGTGATATGGTAAGCACTTCACTGTGGATGAAATTGAACTTAACAATGAACTTAAACTATTCTATTGCGGAAAAATAGCTCTGACGCTGTTCTGTCAAACTTTTATATGTATTGTGAGAGTATATAAACATACTTCGATTTAATTAGACTTAGCTAAGCATATTTCTCCTGCTGATGGCTGAAACTACATGAAGATATTCTTTTATTAGTCTCCCAATTCATTCAATAGCATTATGAATGAGCAATTATTTTGTCAGAACGATTTGAAGGCTTAAGATTGTGGAATTTGATTAAAATGATCACATCTTCTGATAAATAATGGATCAAAATAAGAGCAAGTGCTGTTGGAAGAAGATAAATCTATTCAATGCTTCATTTGGGCACGATTAAATAAATAGCAAGAAAATATACGGTAATTATACTTTCGCAGTAAGTACTTCCGTTTGTGAAAATGTCATACTCAAGTATTCATACCATACACACTATCTTATTGGATTATTCGGGATCATATTTCAATCTGTATTTATCGTTACTGCTTACACTAGCGTGGATTAGCTCTGCAAAATGATTATCCTCATTTACTATAAATCAAATAGTTGCGATCCTTCCATTGCCGGTATATTTTATCGAAGTAATGTCAAAACCAATTTTTGTCAATACACTATCAGGATATCAGCAATTTAATGCATAGAAACCGGTAAATTCTTCTATAATTTTACGATCTTGATCACCTTGGTTGATGTTGATATACTCTGTATAAAAATGAAACTTGAACTTACATTTGTGTTGTCTGTTGTTTGGAGTGATTTGAGGACAGGTGTATCACAAGTTAATAAACATACAGTATTGTGATGTAAGTATATATCAATAAAAATACTGAATATTCTCTTGATATTAATGTATATTCTGTAGACTTTTTCTATTTAACGATATTAATTATTCTTCCATAATTTCAATGGAAAGAAATATTTTCATATACTTACGAGTGTATTCACTTCACAAACGTTTTCGTATCATTAAATTTAACTCAATTAGTTAATCCAACACATCGAACTGAAATCAATATTATGAGACTATTTGTCCAGCTCGTTTGCTGAAATACGGATGGAGGTTTGTAAGCAATCAAACATAAAAACGAATTATGAGCTTGAACATCGCCTTATTTAATTGAAAGGATTTCTTTCTATTCTTAGACCGTGAGTGGAAGTGTATATCCTTAAAGTTTTATCAATGTCAACGAAGACTAAAGAAAGAAAGAAAGAAATATTGGGTTATGATTGATTTAAATAGAGAGTAAAAGGAAAAATATGTCGATGTATTAATTGGTTTCTATGGTTTGTCCGTCTAATTAATTTCACATTATCCATTAAATCTTGTAAGTGAAGACACAACTTAATTTTAAAAATGAGAATTCAATGTTCTATTAGGTAATTGGTTTTTTATTGTCCCAGTAACCATTCGATAGTATCAAGAAATCATCGATATTATAACTTTCGTGAATCTTTTACTAATGGGACACACAAAACCGATCAATTTAAAAAATTCAAACTTTTCCTTAGCCCACCCTTTCCAAGATATCACCCTTAAAAGGTGGAAATATTCATCCACTCTGAAAGGACTAACCACGAATATTTTTTCAATATTCCTGTTACATTATATGGGGGTGAAATTAGCTACCCTTCCTTCATTTCATGTCAAAAATTTTTTCCAAGAAGTTTTACATCGTTACCGTTTTCCACTCAATTTATTAAAATAATTATAAATTATAATATTTATGTTTTATATGTTATATATGCTTTTGGGACTTCTAGTAATGAATTTATTTCATAAAACTTCATCTTGAAAAAAAGTTTCAATATGAAATAAGGGTTGCAAATTCCACCCCATTTATAATGTAACAGGAATATTGAAAAAATACACAATTGCACAAAAATTACAGTTTTTAGCTTTACTGAAAAAATGAAAAATCAATTTTAGTCACCACCCTTTAAGAGTGATTTATCAGAAAGGGGTGGGCTGAGGAAATTTTGTTATAGGAAAGACCCATCTTAATTTCATACGAGCCTCCTAAATAAATTTAGAAACATCCAATATTTTTAAATGTCTAACTCTCCATATTTTTGATTGCAGGAAATATCTGATAACGATCGTTCTATTGTTAAGTATATACTTTGTGATGTCTGCAGATATTGAATCTAGTTGTAATTGCTTTGAAGAATTTCGACCGAAACTGGAAAACGGTCACTGGTTATGCCGAGGTATCAAAAATTTCAGAATATTCAGTTGTGGTGAAGAAAAACCTCCCTTCTGTCAATGTTTTTCCAAAGGAAAAAAAATTGTCTTGGATCTTGGCGAAACATCATGTACCGACTCTGCAAACCAATATGACAGTATATTTTGCGCACCTTCTAGCGACTGGGACGCATATTTTGACCGACATCCTGCGAAAAGAATTTATTTTTAGTTCAATTTCGGTTTTCAGATTATTCATAAATTATATCTTATTGAATATTACCGAGTATTTTTCATGACCTTAGCTAGAGTTCTATGCTTCCAGGGTTTGAATCTATTTATATCATACCATCTTGGTTTCATTTAAGTTTCAAATTTCAATGAAACTCCTCTATATTTCTTCTACAATTATTTTAGAAGATGTGATATAGTCACCCATGATTGGTATCTATGAAACCAAATCTGATAATATTGGTTCAGTTACCATTGAAATATTTTTTCCAATTCTTGGTAAAGTTCAAGGTGTAATAGAGCCAAACACAAACTTAGTTTCTAGAGCATTGTAATGGAATATAAAGAAGTGAATTCAAAAATTATATCAAAAGGGACATCATTTTGCTCGTGTCCCTATGGTCTCTTATTTTTGTAGTTATCTTATAAGAGGAGATTTTGAGTTTAGTTATAACATCTTGTCACAGAAAAAGTGCCTCTATGACATTTATAATAAATACACGTAAAAATTAAGACAAACAAACCTCTGAAATCATGAGTTCTGAAGATATGATCTGAATCAAAAACAAATTTCATGAATTTACTAAACTTAATCAATTACAAACTAAATAATAATTAGATGGTAACTAGAAGGAAAAGGAGTTCGTGTTCATAAGATCTGTGTAATCAAAAGAGTGAAGCCTGTTAGAGAAATTACATTCTTGATGGTATGGTATACTTTAGCAAAAGCTTTAAATTTTAAGCCATTAAAATAATTGCTTTTCTAGATCATTACGTGGAAACTACTGTAGTTTAGTGAATGTATTTTAATGTACAATACACTTTTTAGACTTATTATTTGAAAATAAACTTGAAATTAACTACTCTTATCCAGGATGTAATAAAAAAATGTCTTCTCTGTACATTCTGTTTAACTATTGACTCTTCCAAAGTGAGACCTTATAGATAGGATGCTTCTTAACATAATTTTGAAAATTCGAACAGCCACAGATTATGATAGATTGGTCTTAATCTAAAAATATTCTTTGTGACCATCAATTTTGTAATTGTATAGTTGCAAAAACATTTTTTATTGATAATATTTTCATGTGCATATTATATTATAATGAAATTTACATCGCTCTTAAAAAGGCTAATTAATAGATGGAAAAAGGATGATATAGAACGAACAATAAGAAAAATATACAAAATAATATGCAATGATGTAATTTTGTGATATAATATAATGTAATGATAGTTTTTCTACTTTTCTTTGATACTAGGCACAATGCTTTATAGGTAAAACACGTTATTTAGGAAAATACATCCTTAAAACACTAAACACTGACTGTCTTTTATGAATAACCGACTGTAAATGCTCCATAGGAAGAAATCGGGGGTTCGTTGTGGCCATTCCATTGCTCCTCTTCGAAGAATCCATCTGCCAGGAAATTAAGTCACTGTCTAACTTTAAGAAACTAATTTAAAACAGCTTCATCTTATTGGAAGTGAACAAGTTCTTCTTGAAAAATCATGTTACCAACCATTTGATTTCCAAACTGTTATTAAGATTTATTTTCCAAAGTTCCAGAAAAACTATTCACAGGAATACCTGTATATGGCTTTCCCTAAAAATTCGCATAGCTCGTTTAGCGATTTGTTAAGAATTCGATAATAAAAACATACAGTCATCAGTAGAACTGATATCATGCAATATAATCTAGTGGTTTGATTCATAGAAAACGTCGAAGTTTTACAAAATTGAGGCCCTTGAAATCGTCATCAAAAACTGTAGCATTTTATATAATATGAAATTTACTTAACTGTAGCGCTTTCGTTACTGTCTCGTGAGACATTCCTACTTGGCGTGCAACACTGCGAAATGATGCGAAAGACAAATGTGTCTAAAAATACTATTTGTTCTGTTTCATCCAAAACTCGGCGATTATATCTTCTTTTTTGGTTAGCAACGAAACAGCCATTAATTCAAAGACGTGAATGATTTAAAATCCGTTTAAATATCGTTTTGCTTGCAGATATTTCACATATTCCTCATAAGAGAATAATTTCAAGAATGCTATATTTGGGCTGAATTTTTTGTTCTAAATTTTAACCTGTTAGATAAATTGGGTACATTATATTTTTTCTAATAAAAATTTTAATATAATACGAATATTATGCTTACTTGTTATTTTATTTATCTTACCTAAAATGGGCTCTTAAATTTCATTAAATTTCTAGCGAATTACTGAAAAAAGATCAAGTCGTACTCTTAAAAAGCCTTTAATATGAAGTATAAATGTAATTTAACTGAGAACAAGCCTTCAAACTGTCTACTCTAGAAATATGTATACGTGGCTTCGTATATTTTGACACTGTATTTTCCCTTTTTACAGTTTTGTTGCTTTTGAGTAAATGTTTTTTGACGATTGAGCTCAATATCAGACAATGAAAATATTATGTAACATTTACAATTCTGATATACAAGGGTTGCTACTTGAGTTTTGAGATCCACATATAAAAACAAATATTTATAATTTGATATAGCTCTATTGTTAGTCAAAATACTCTCTTTTAATATCATTACAGTTTTACATGCAGATGAACCAATTGTCGAAGCATATTTTCCATTCCGGTTGAAGTACATCCAAACATGTGAATTGAAAGCATCAACCGCTTCTTCGTGTGTACAAAAACGTTGATTTCACAATATTTTTGATCTGCAGGAGTAAAAAAAAATCATTGGATCCTAAACAAGGGCTGTAAGGCGGATGACCCATCAATTCGATGTTTAACTGTTCAAAAAAATTTTTGTTTGAACTGATATAAAAGAGCTCGCATTATTGTGGTGAAAAAGGATTGGTTTTCCTGATTTTCTGGCAAATAAAATCTTGGTGTACCATTCAGATAGTATGGTAGCGCCGTGACCAGTTATTCCGAAAAAACAGGCGACCATTTTCTCCAAAGAGCTTCCTTCATGCGTGAAAAACTTTTGTTGAATTTGGCTCTTCTAGGAAGACCCATTCAGTCGATTGTTGTTAAATTTCGGGTTCATATACATAGATTCAGAATTCGCAGCCTAACACAATCTTATACACGTGTATTCGGAAAACCACGGTGGCTCGAGATGGTGCTTCATCACCAAAAATCGAAGCGAGATTATCGGTACACTACAGTTGGTTTAGTCCACGTCGAAAATCATAGAAAATTCATTATACGAAAATTTAAAAATCTAATTTCATTTTTTGACCAAAATGAATATTTCCCGTGTCTGCACAAACAACTCAGATAGCACTCGTATGAATCACGTTCTGAGTACGTTCACAATTAAGGATGTCAAACTTTATGATGGTAATGTTAGATTTGATAAATTCACATCAGTGTTGCTATATCTCAAAACTCAAGTAGCAACTCTCGTATAAATAAATACTTTCAACAATACACAAATATAAGAATACTGCTTCGAAGATAGGTCTGTCATCTGTTGTGAAATTCAAGTTTAATTTATGAATTTATATTGTGTAGATACCTTGTGCTTTGTGGGTTTATAAAAACAAAAATATAAAAGTTCAATTTTATACTAACAAAAAATATTATAGGAATAATAAATTATACACCAGCATATTATGAGTAAGATGAGTAGGATGAAGAAGATATTATTAAAAAAAAAGATAACAGTTTTGTTACTTATTTATGTTTATGTTTATGTTTATTTAGTTTATATAAAATCTGGATGTTTTTGAAAAAAATCGTCCCATTCTTCCACGTTTTCACACGGCCATCGCATGAATTCCTGCCCTTTCCTATAACGTGTACACCAAGTTCCTGAAAACAATATAACTGCTATCTTTGTTGAAATTTCCATATATTATAAAATATTAAGTAACATAATAATGGTAATTGATTTCGAAACCAGACTGATTGTGAATTATTCATAGAAACCAATTTGAGATTATTCAAATATATTTTTATTAAATGATTTCATCAGTCATATATTGTACTTTTTCTATGATTGTGTATCGAATGTAGGAGAAATTTTCAATAAACATTATTACAAAAGTGTTAAAATTGATTTACCATATTAAACAGAGAAGAAGCTGCCATTTTGATTTACAGATCCTACATAAAGTAGCAAATAAGATGAGTTGAATATTAGTGGTAACCAAAATAAATTTAGAATAATTTCAAAAAATTTATGACCGTCACAACATTCCTTAAATCATCTGATTGATTCGCTTATATTGCTTGAATATGCCTTGAGCTATTAAATGAAATTGTGATGAAGGAAAACATAATAGACAGTAATTCACTTGATTATTGATCTGCACGTATCGGCAACATAATTGTAATTCAATGACTGATTGGTAAAGAGAAATCGTGTCTGTTCCAGAAGTAGGTTTCATATGATTTTGACAGAATTTCCAATAGATATATTTCGGAGCAATAATAATAATACTCATTAACTCCTGTTGTTTATCTATTTACGAGCAATGATTGATTTAATATTGCTAGTAACTTACAATGTTTATTTCAGTTATATTAATCAATTTATGAGCTTTTCTCAAATCTTCATGCAAAATAAAGCCTATATTATCATAATGTGATATATTTAAAATATCATCTAGATGCTGCAACTTCACTATTTTGTTGATT
Organism: Diorhabda carinulata; assembly: GCF_026250575.1. Lineage (NCBI taxonomy): Eukaryota > Metazoa > Arthropoda > Insecta > Coleoptera > Chrysomelidae > Diorhabda > Diorhabda carinulata. The sequence continues at coordinate 38,777,504 of NC_079460.1, read as the reverse complement.
TTGACTGGTTCCTACTCTGATATAGAACATAAAAATATGAATGCCAAAACAAATTTGCATGACCTTTGTACAACCTTTTTGTCATTACAGTTTCAACATGTTATATAAATTTTAATGCTTTAATTTTTTATTTCTTAGACCTTTTGATATATTAATGCATCTAAATGTTCTTGATTTTAGGTCTCTTCTGTTTTAAGATTAGTTTTTTTAATAATTTTTGAAAGAAAGATAAAATTTGGCGTTTTGACTTATTATTACATTACCTGTACGGTCTTTCAATATATTACTGACTCTTCCAGAACATTTGCATTTTGGTGACATTATCATATTGCAAGGCATAATGTGAAACTGATTGATCGCTACACATTGAGGTCCATTTTCACTTAAATCGACTTTATAACCTTCCCAGCATCTACAAATTCTTGTGTTACCTCGACAGAGACTAAGGAAGGGTAATATTATCAAAATTGTTTTCCAGAACCTAAAAATTTCAGTACTTTCATCCATCACAATCAGGGTTATGTAGGTACAATGAACAATATGAAGAATATGTTACAATGTATAAATTCGATGTTTGTTATTGATTTAGATTTATTATACCGGTTTTCATTAAATGACCTTAGTTGGAGAGAAAAGCATTTCAATAAAATCCATGTATGTTTATAATATATAACGGAAGGATTCATTTCTGATGATTCGATACTTTTTTAGTAACGAGAAATATTGATTCTCCATAAATAACTTCAATATTTTCAGCAGTTTTGTGGGAATAACTTGAAAACCAAGTTTGTCACAAGTTATTACTACCATTACTCATAATCCAGAGCATTGTGTCCTCTCCATTTATTTCATTTCTCAGTATCTGAAATTGATTTCTAAAAATTGAGAATTTAATGTTTTCACAATATATGTTACTTTTAGATTATATGTCTGATTAGTGACATATATTATTATAATAAAAATCATCATGACGTAAAATGGAATTACATTATTAAACTTATCGAACATTATCAACATTGCCATATAATTTATTCAAACTGATAAATGGTTTAATCAAAATCAAAGAAGGAATATATAGTAAAAAGTATATTTTCAAAGAAATGCTCCCAGAGTATTCCTATTTTATATTCAATTAATCAAGTATCTTATATTCTGGACACGGCATCAATTAAACAAATTTGCGACACGTTTTCAAATTCGCCACTTGACACAAAATTGAACACAAAATTTGTTCCAATTGATCCTTGTGTACCAAGCTCAAGAACGTCGAGCCCATGGGTTTCGTGCAAAACCATTTGATATCTAACAGAGATAGAACGTTCCACTATTCATCATTATGTCAATTCTCTCACGGACACAGAAATTTTATATAAAATATGGCCGAATTAATGATTGCAAACTGTGAAAAAATTCAGAAACTTGATCGATTGGTCGATATCAAGGGAGTTTTTAAGAATGTTTATTAAACGCAAAGAGGATATACTACATCTTCTGGTTGATAATAATATAGTTACAATAATACACCACATAATAATTCAACGAACACAATGCTGGACACGTCCCCAAGCACATGTCGATTGAAGACAAAGTTCATATCTGCAACAACGAAATTCACCCACATTTAAGTAAAATAGTCATAACGAAAGTTGAAAAACATCATTCCAAAAATACATCAAATTGGGAATGAGAATTATTATTAGAAAAATTGATTCTGAAGTCCAATTATAATTTTTTCAATGAGAAAATATATTCATTTGTTTTCGATCACTTACAGTATCCCGTTATATATTTTTGAAATCATTAGCACAACAAAGCATAATTGACTCTTGCGACTTTAAGAAGGAGCTTATTTTCCAATCCAAATGAAGTTAATATCATTAAATACTTCAACATGGACTTGTAATTATTTAATATCCAAGAACTGTAGTGGTAGTGACCTAAATGTAAGTAAATTTTGTTTAAATTCAACCCACCCACTCACTAGCAATACACTTTCGTCATACTCTTATAAATTACGGACCTAACTGCACTTACATTATTTTTTATTTATTCACAACACGCGAACCGTATCAAAACTATACAATGTCATTGTCTTGTTACTGCAACGCACGCCGATGCTAATCTGAGTCCCGCATTGGAAGACATCGTGCAGATGTGTCTTCTAGATCTAGACAACGGTTTCTGAAGGAACGCTACTTGTGCTAATAAGACAATCGCAATTCAGGACCGGATGAAATACATTCTTGAATTCATATATTAAAAGTATATGACTATCACCAATACAATGTTTAATAAAATATGTTGTTTCTGATTTAGAAATTTTCCTATTTATACAATGAAAAATGATTGGTTTTCTTTAAATATATACGCTAATATTAATATATTACTTTTCCTCGTATTATGGATATTCACCAAAATGATGGTCCTAAATGAGTATAACAAGTCCAATAACAGAAAAGATCTCTCTACATATTTTTTTTATTAATTTGATATGAATATTCATGAGAAAAAGATACAAAGTTGTATTAGGAAAAAGTTCAGACATATTCGTCTGATCGAACAATGTATAAAATCCTATTTAGTGCAAAGTATGAAGAACCACCAATGTGTTAATGAGTTAATATAAGTAGATAACAACATACTGAATTACGTAATTTCATATATCAGTGATGGCAATGTTCAAAGTTTCAAAATACAAAATTCCATTAAACAAGTAGATATAGTTTATAAGAAAGAGCGAAAGTCATATGAGGTTGATGGAAATTATTATACTTCCTCAAAATACTCGGAATATGGTATATTTTATTTTTTTCTTTTCTATTAATAACCATAATAAACCAATTTATTAAACTATGAACACCACGATTCACGTAAAACAATGATATATGCTACGGACCTGTCTCTCACTCAAATATGTACCACACAATCATAACAATAGGTAATTTTTTCCAGCTACGCTCCACAGCGAACATGTGGTTCGCGAAATGGCATAGATAACGCTATTGTCTTGTGTTTTTTCCCATGAAAATAGGAGAAAGTGGGCCACTTATTAAAAATAGAATTTTTCCTATCCTTCGTTAGTTACTGCACTTGGCAGATTCTATTATTCACAAATGGATCTCTGACTAAACAAATTGGTACTTCAAATTTGAAGAGTCTTATCATTTCATATAATTAAAAGTTGGTGAATTAATTACAATATTAATATCAAAAAAATCATTATAAGCTTCCATGGATTTGGTTGATTATTGTGGGATAAACTCTTGAGCTTCACTAGTATATTTTATCATTCTGTTTATTTTCATCAAATTGGTTTATGAGATTAAGCTTAGTGGCTTCGTGCTATGTTATTCATTATAATTATGGATGAAATCATAAAAAAGGTGAGGCTAGGCAAAGATTATGGAATGGCTGACAGATAAAGTAAAATCCTGTGCTATGCCGATGATGCCATAATACGTGCTGAATATGACTGAAAAAAAATATATGCATCACAACATCCAAAGAGCCCATTAGATGCAATTTAGAACCAGAAGTTCATATAATACAACAGAGAATGAAATACAAGTACCTTGGAATTGACAGAACCAGTTATGGAGACGTAGAAAACGAGGTAAGAGGACAAATAGCTAGAGCCAATAAGGTCGCGGGATGTATTCAGAACGTAGTATGGCGGAACAAACTCCGAAGACAAGAAATAAAGGCTGGAATTTACAAAGCGACAATCAGACCTATAATGACCTACACATCATAAACAAGACCAGAAACATTAAAAACATAACAGCCTTGTAGACTACAGAAATATAAATTCTCAGGCTGATCTCGGGAAAACACTATTAGACCGAAAAAGAAGTGAATGGACATCACAGCGTAAAAAAACAATGGAACCAACAAATGAGTCGAATGATAAAAATAGCAAAGGATAAATCTCCAATTGGGACAGGGAGTAGTGTCAACCACAAAAGAGGTGGAGTCCTCAATCCAGAGCCAGGATGAGGAGAGATATCGAAGAAGGAACAGGGGTTAGACTAATACGGAAGGAAGAAGAAGAATTAGTTTATCTATTTTCTTTTAAAATGTCTGTATCCACTTTAAAGGTCCTTCCATTTTTTACTTATACTCCAGCCAGTCTTTTTCTCTCAATTTAGTATTAGTAGTATCAAACCAGTATATTTCATAGACTATAAGAAAGCAAATCATTATTCATTATTACACAGGCCTTATTTTCTCAAAAACGTTTGGATAAGCAGCCGTTTTCAAATTTATTAAAAGATGTTTCAGATTAAACACCGACCCTGTGCTAGCTCTTCAATTTGTTTTCAATTTTAGTATAGTCGAGAAAGCAAAAACTTCGGTTGTTTTCATATCACTTCTGAGTAGAAGAAAAACGTAATTTTATTATAATTCCATATGAACAACAGTTCCTAATTTTGTATTTTCTTTTGTTTCAGGTACGTATAGCATATCTAATTTACAGCGTTCCGGTGAAATCTTCTATTTACTGTTGAGGTAAATTTATTATATTTAGTGTTTGCTTGAAATGAAACTTTACGAAAAGGAGTAGCTATTTATAATTATATATAATTTCAGAATATATAATGACAAATTTTAATGAGATCGGATTTAATTTTTATTCATTGCCAAGTGGTCATACAGACTCTTTAACCAGTATGATTCCAAAACAAAGGATCCGTATCAAATTACAAAAAAATACTGTCGATCATAAATTACAATTGCGGAGATTTTATACCTTGGACCGCTAATGTAGTAATTTATATCACTTATTCCAGTTCACGTATATTTTAGTATTTAATCTTTTCAATGAAGGTGATTATTTTTTTTTCTCACAAACTCGCTAAATATATACTATTAAAATTAAAGGATAAGAGTTTTGGAATAGTCCGGATCCATTCAATATCTAATAGTTTCGTGTTTCCACGATATGTTATGTCATCCCAATATTCTATAGAATTAAATTATTGTCCAATGTGTACCAAAAATTTGAACTGTCATTTTTTAGACTTGTTAGGATAACTGTTTTATGTTATTTATATTCAATTCTTCCGGGATTAAAATAGCTAAATAACAAAATTATAATTAGAAAGTAGTAAAGATAATTTCCATTTTGCAGCTAACTTGACTCACTCTAAATCTTGATTAATTTTTTTTTGTTTGGATTTGTATCTTGCTACCTATGATCAATATAAAGAATTACCAGATTAAATTCAATGCTAATATGTTTTATTTATTTATAAAGCTGTACTGGCTCAATAAAACAATAAAGAAAGTTATGTTGAAAAGACTGAATAGACTCAATAGACTATTATTACTCTTTTTAAATAAAACATCTACTCAATTGCTCTCTATACATTAATTGTACGCTTCCATTTCTGTTATTCCATTTAAATGAATATTTGATTGTGGATGTATAAATACACGCAAACGAACAACTGCATGAAAGAGTCTGTAAGCCATAATAACCAATTGAGCTTTGTTCCACAGAGCAATTATAACAATATTAGTGACAAAATATATAGCTTAAATACACTGTTACAATTCAGTTAACAGTGAATTGAATTTGCGAAATTTGCATAGCGAGTAACGTTTTTTAGAGCGTAAACTTGTTAAAATATGTTTGGATTCATAATTTAGTTGAAAGAGAATAACAAATGAAGTTTGTTGTGATTACCCGCCGTGAGAGACTGCAAATTCTACTGAATCTGATCTTTTTCGACAAAATATTACTGGCTGCTTTATACCCTGATAACACACAACTTAAAAAATCAGTTTCACACAATGTTAAAGTTAAAGTTTTCTTTCAAATTTGATTTCAGTCGCCCTTGTATGTCAAATTCAAAGTTTGTGTCACTACCAAATACAATATTTTCTGCACTACTATATCCTAGGCCATTGAGTTTCAAAAATTCAGATTTTTCTTCTACTAGTCAAGGTATCACATTTCATCCTCTTTTAAACTTGTACGCACGTATTTTCATACAAAATTAATCAAATGGTAGCATCTTCACACATTCTTAGTTCTTTTTTATAAAAACATAGGATTGCAATGCAAAATTTAAGATAGATTTCTATCAATCCCAAGAATCTTATAGACAAAATTACAATTTCAAAAATCTTGACATGACAAATAGCACTCTGGGTCAAAACTTTCATGTACCTACCTCCAGAAGGAGTAAGAGTCCTCTTAATAATCCAGTTACTTCCATATGTTGAGTCAGTATTATGTTATGTTCCCTGTTTCGTGTTGTTTATTCAAGTCATTCACTTAATTTAATTGGTAATTGGTAATTAGTTTATTGAAATATTATAACAACGGAAAATTTCGAAGACCCTCTGAGAATTTTGAATACTTTACTTTTTTACTGTATCCGATACCATGAAATAGACTGTTATTAGATGGATCCCAAACCGGGCAACATTGATCTGAGCAAGTATTCGGCACAATATTAAAGATTTTCCACTTACGCTGATTATAGCTCTACTAATCACTGTTTGATAGACTATCCATAATTCTGTTTAAAATAAGAATGCCATGTTCCATTTTATAACTTTCCTATAGTTCCTCTGGGTTTAACTACAGTTTCTACTTCTTTGCTGTTGAACGTTGCATTTTTCTTTTTATTCACGCTGATTTTTCTTGAAAAGTTATTCGAAAGATTGGAAACGAAAATAAAAATCGTTTTCTTGGCTACCAATGGAAAAACTCAAAATTTTCTCCTCATTTGTTATTGACTAGATTTTGGTAAAAGCATGGCATAGGCCTATGTAAATTTTATTCCCTGCGGACGAATTGGCATGTTAACAAGCATCGGCCATAAGTGGAATTCAAACGTAGTTTAGTTTTCTCGTGCTTCAAGCTATATGTTTCCTTGGATACCGTCTTGTGTAGAAATTGTTTGCCAGATGAGCATCGATTTTGTATCTATTCTCTTAAGTTCTACGTTTGAATACGAATTTCCCTTTATGAAGGGTATTAAAATATATTATCCGATGCTTACTATTCAACAGGTGTATTCTCTGGAAATCGAACCTTTAAAATTGAATCTACCTATTACGAAAAACTGGACTCAGAAAATTGTATTGCACAATAACTGGAGATTTATTACAGCCATTAAAAAGCAAATTATTGGAATTGTAGTCCAACATATATATGAATAAATTAATTTTTCTCGAAGGATATTTAATAACTGTTTTATATCATGACGTCGTATTTTTGTTAATGTATCTTTGAAATAAGAAATACGAGGGCGATTTGACGGAAATGTACATTCTCTGGCTTCCTCCTATTACTTTCTGTAACCAAATTTAAAATAATGACTTAGTGGATAACAATTTCAGATAAATGAAGAGGTTATGCTAAAGTGTAGAGTTAAAAGAAAATTAGACTACTTTTTTCATCGCAACAAAACAATATTACAATGAAAAGGCACCCTTTCGTCAAACTGCTTTCGTATATTTATCTATGAATTAGTAGATCAAATAATTACTGAGCAAATAATAAAAAATTGACACGATGTCATAAAAACAATATCTCAAGTTTCATTAAAATTGGTTAACAATAATTCACATTCAAATATAAGTCTTTAACGAATAGCTAGACCTCCGAACATAACAAAGATGAAGAAACTTTTGTTCTTAAACAACAAAGAAAACGTTGAAGTTATCTGAATTTTAAAAGAAACATATGCAGCAAGGTTCTTGTGAAATTTATTAATGCAAGGGCCGTAACTTAAACAACATTTTTGTTTTACCCTGCTTAAAATTGCAGTATTTTCATAAAACGTCCGCGAAATAATTCGTGGGGAACGTGTCGAGGCACGGCGTAACATCCGAGCAAGCCATGAAGAATAATAAATTAATATGCAAACAGTGTGCACAGCTGGATAAACCGAATGCTCCAGTTTTAATTTTAACCTTAACATATGTCAGCTGTTGCGGTCATATACTTTTGGGAGTTTTCATATTTAGAGCGTTTTCATGACAGCTGGAATGTGTACGTTGAAAATTATCCAGTTATCCAAAATCATCACCTTAATAGAATGCGATGCCATGAGTTGATTTTTTTTAAATTCAAAAATTTGATTCATTTTCCGCTATACGTATTTCCAACATAAAATGTTAGATAATTACAGTAATACATAATAGCTTAATTTTTCATATAATTGTTAAAAAATAAAACAAATAAATGAAAATAGAACCTCGCTAAGCATCCTAATAGACGTTGAAAATTAGGAATACGGATCCCCTGTGTGTTGAACGGAAAAAAATCCAACTAATGTTTTGTTTGAATTAAAATCAGTGCACCTAACGCAACTGATGAATATTCATTGTACAAAGTTATTTTTTGTTCCTAGTATGTTTCAGTATATATAAGGCACAACCTCTGCTAACGGCTTACTTCATTTGCATTCTATTTGAACGTTACGTACATTACATGGACCAGGTATCTACCTCTTAGTAATTCAATCATGTGGAACGAACGGATGTTTATCCGTTCTTTTGTAAATTTTCGAATAGTATTTCTCCAAAAAAATTTGAAACATTTGTGAAGTTTTATATTTTAGTACGTTGCCTGCAATTGTAATTGATTCTTGTTACTTCGTGAAATATTTGCTAAATTGAAAAGGATGTATCTAAAAGACGTCATTCTGTGCTTATGTTATTGTACTTAATTTTTGTTCGGGAAACAATAGACAAGATTCATCTTATTGTTTCTGCCTTCTATCTTTTGGTTGCTTCTCCTCCTTTTCACGCTTCCTCTGAACTACACACTGCCAACGTAATAAAAATATCTTGCAATTTACTGAAAGGCTATTATTAATCGCTGCAAAATTCTAAATCTGATAATATATTACTTTATATCTATCTATTGTTTTGCGTCAACTATCTTACGCTCGAATTTTTTTCTAATTACTAGGCTGGTTCACTAGATTCTACACAGCAAAAAAATAATAGCATCAAATACAACTAAATCAAAAGTGGAACTAAAGTAAGCTTCTGCTGAGTACCTGGACACTATGAAGTGGAATGGAACTATAGTAGATAGCATTTACTACATTGATACAGGAATATATGATAAAACAGTGTTTGCACGATGTCCAGAGCAATTTGGACAATGATCAATGAAGAGAAAACGATGATAAGATTCATTCTCATTCTAGAAGACCATTGACATTGGAGTGATTACAGTACATTGTATGTACTGTTGGCGAAATTCTTCAAAGGATAACTATTGCAAAGAGTGTAGCGATCGAACATCTGCTTTGTCGGTGTCCTATCTTGACATAAAAACGACATTAAATTTTGTGAGACGACCAGTAGATTGCCTCGAAGAAATAGCATAATTAAATCAAAAAATCTTCAATAGGAGTAGGAAATAATCAATAAAAGAATAAAATATGGAAAAGAGTGGTTAGGACCTCGGGCTTCCGAGTGAGCCACGACTAGGGATGCCAACTTTTTTCACCAGAAATGAAGTATATTCATGAAGTCTATGAAGAATATTAAACAGTACATGTTTTCTAGAGTTTCTCGCACATTATTTTCTTTATTATTATTCAACATTGATGAATGTTGTATAACCATCGGACAGTCAACATCCAAACTAACGAAGTAGTTACAAATTGGTGTCTAGTTAAGTAAAATTGTATCAATTGCTTGTAGAAGAGATAGCCAACCTTATTACTTTAATTTTCTTGAAGTTATAAAACAAAAGCAAGGTTCACGTGAAAAAAGGTTATGTGAAAACGCATACACTCGCGTGTCTGTCAGTGACAGGCTTGAATATTTGTCATTGGCAGATTCGTTCAGAAACTCCGTGTGATTTGTTTGTGGCTGCACTGCACTGAGCAGTACGCGCTGAAAACAGTATTTTGTATACTTTATTTTTCAATTTCAACAGTAAAAAGTATAATTTAGTGAAAAATAGTATAATATTGTTCAAAACAGTATAATTAACAACTATAGCCACGACGAATCTTAGTCGAGGTTGCCTGTAACAACCTAATCTATTATAAGTAAATCAGATTATGTCAGTTTTGTCTTCTATAATATCAATAATACATATTTCCATTTTCAATTTCACTTGGAAGGACCTCACTGTTAAGAAGAAGGTACGCAAATTTACCTTACCATACCTCAGTATTTCTATCAACCACTCATAACCTTACATCCACACATTATCAAATAGTATTTCGCCGAAGAAAATTATGGAATTTAGATAATCAAAAGTGACGCTAAAGGCAGCAAGAAATTGTATACAAGTCAATAATGCACGTCGATTGACATTCATGTCTCTTGCCACTACATCATGGCTGCCTCTAAAAATAATTCCGTGACGGTTTACAAATGAAAATAACAAAGCTAAGTGAAATGAACAGGGAAAAAGTATAACTGGCATTAATTTTATCTGCTGTCTCGCTTTCGGAGCCTGATGGACAGGCAGAATTGCATCTTGCACGCAATAAAAATGGGACCAAACCGATAATGTTAGAGATTTTACATGAAACAATCAGCTGAACTTCATCTGCGCATGCTTTTGGTCAAGAAATATGGCGTCTTGCATTGCATTGCATGTTGTATTGCATCATTCCAAGAGTTCTTGAATATTATAAGGACTACTGTTGCAAGTTATATAGAGTGAAAGGGTGCCCGTAAAGTTACTTTTCTATTGGATAAAAAAGGTTTTCATACCACTACTTGTGTATTTGAAGAGTAGTATTACAAATAGTGATAATTAATACGATTCACTTTGTATCATTATACTAATTTAAGAAATAATGAAGTATATTTTTTGTTTTGAATTGAATATAAAGATATAAAAGTAAAAAAATCCGTACGAAACATTTGCTATAGTGAATCTGCCGCTCTGATTTTAGTAAAATGTTTACAATGCAATGCTAACTCACTCATCGGAAAATACACGCGCCAGTTCGCCAGTTTGCTACAGTATAGTTACAGTATATATCTGACACGTGCGACAGCAAGAGATGGAAAACAATGTTACTACGAGATATATAAAATATAACTATAAATAAATTCAAAATTTTCCTGTTCTGTTGTTGTTGTATTTCTATTTATTTTTTTCTGTCAGCTCTTCAACTTATTCTTTCTTTACTTATATTTGATAGAAGGTCTTCTTCTTTCACCATTGGATTCTTTTGTTGTCAGGCTCTTTCCAAATTGCAGTTTTGTTCATTCTTACACGATGTTTTCCCAAAAACTAATTTTTCCAGAAATAGATAAAAGGTTTAACATATTATTATTAACATTATCATAAACAATTGTTGCAGTAGACAGACCTAAAAATGAGTCCAACAAATATCTGGGAAATACAACTTTTTAGTGGGTGAAACATAACTTAGGAATAATTGTACACATACACTGAGAGAAATTTCTATAGCTTTAGAGTTAATTATTATCATTTTTATCTACTTCAATAAATGAACCAACTGATTTCTTCACTAGTTTTAAGTGAAATTCAACTTCTGATACGTACTTTTTTCATCTCTAAATAAACATTCGATTTTATTTCCATGCGCTCTGCAGCATTGTTTTGACTGATTACTCTTGTCTTTCTTGCTGTTCCGCAATAATTTCAAATACAGGCAAAGCAATTTGTAGGTAAGTTGTTTTTTAACGGAACCTGGCAGGATAAATGTGTTACTTCAATCGTCCTGCAATTTCCGCGCATTTAGACAAAATAACAGTGAATAATTGTTATAACAACTAGAAATGTAACGTGTTTGTGAAAATTAACTTTTTTCATATGTCCTTAATAAGAAACAATTTCTTTCCCACCGTCGTCCTCCTAATTGGACGAATACACAATCAACGCTGAGTTTCACCACATTTGTGTAGTTCGCAATATTATAGGTATAAAAGAGTTTTTCTAAAGATGGCGTCTTTCAATATTCTGACCACACTACCACTCCACCAACATTCGAAAATCGTGTAGTTTTTGTTTTCAAGACATTATTGGAAACAAAAGTTCAAAGCACCCGTGGCCGCAAGGAAAATATGTAAAAAGGCACAGTTAATTAGAGTTGGTTTAATTGTTTTAATAGGGGAGATTTCACACTTGAAGATTGTTCGCGCTCAGGTCGTTCACCCACGTAGGATATTGAGGTTACGAGGGAAGTAATAAGAAACCAATCTATCACATGCACCGATTATATCGGGCTCCCTTGGACGTTCTAAAAATACCATGCATCGCTATTTAAAATGATTAGGAACGTCAAGTGGAGGTGTGTAAACTGCTCCTTGCCCTGCCACAAAACTGTGGTTTCATTAAACGCATTGTTATTTGTGATCAAAAATGTATTCATTTGAATAACCCGAACATGAAAAATCAGTGGTTAGATAAAGTACAATTGCCAGAATCCGTCGCAAAGAGAGGTCGTTTCACGTAGACAGTGTTTTATCTGGGGACATTATGAGGGTATAGTGTACTTTGAAATCATTCCACGTGGTAAAATATAAATGCCGAGGTATATAGTGGACAGCTGATGCGAATTTATGATGATTTATTAGAAACATATCAAATACCACCTTGGTGGTATTTAACTCCCACTACATCCAGCATTTAGTCCGCACTTTGTACCGTCAGATTACTATTTATTTAGATCCACAGAGAAATTCTTGAATGGAAAAAAATTGAATCCAGAGGAGATGTTGACGTGCGACAATTTTTTGCATTTAAGCCCAAATAATGGTTTTACGAAAGTACTAAAGAACTTGCTGAGCTTGGGTAAAGCTATAGAATACGATGACCTAAATTTCGAATATTGAGGCTTTATCTTTATATGATTATTTGATAAACATTGAAAACCGACATAATTTATGAGACACCCGAAATTCCAACTTAGCCATTAAATATCTATCGTAATGCAAGATCACATGGTTAATAACAAAAATCTCTGGAATATCTACGTCTTCTTTTCATCTATGCTAGGATATGTTAAGGGCATTCTCTCCTCTATGAATTATCTTGTACGAGACCCCCAAAATTGCGATTAAGCTTCAGACTAGAGATTCCAATTCTCTTTAGGCGGATAATACTAATCGATAGTTATGCTTTGGCTTAAAACATGAGATTTGTCAGTATAACTTGAATATAACCTTGTTACAAGCTAAATTGTTGTCTAATAAACGTTTTGATTCTCGAAAAAAAATCTTTCGAATTTTTCAATAACTCAAATTGACTCATCTCTATAAAATTCATGATCTTATCTTTGATTAAATTTGAAGTTTCCTCAGAATTAATTAATGAGATTTCAAACTAAAAATAAATATTCCAGAGTAAATACTTCCAAACGAAAACAAAACTTTAGCATCAAGATTTATGGTTGATAATTATAAAGCTTTACAAGTATAATATTATTTCTGAGTTCTTAAAAGGATTTCCTGCTCTCGTGAAATTTGCTTTTGATTTTTGTTCTCGAGTTCAAACTCATGCCTTGAATGCCTACGTTATTAAGTCAAGAAGTTAATTAGGTACTGAAATGGCTACATTCATAAAAATATCAGTAAACATATTTGCACGTTGAAGTAATCACAAAAGCTGAAGTTTCAGTGGAATTACCAAGGAAACATAATAAATCAATCCTAAATCATCTAATATTGTTCAAATTTTTGTCGTCATTATCATAATTTTAGACTCATAAATAAAGCGAGTGATATGAATTTAACAGTTTATTATTTTCTAATTTATCAGGTTAAGCTTTAGCTATCTTTGTAACAATTCCAATTTTAGCAGTAATTTAGTGAGTACTAAAAAATCTACAAATAAATACTTATTACGAAAGATTTGATGGCACCGACTTTAATTAAAAATCGACGATATGGATGATGTCACGTCACATCTTCTTATAAGTAGATCATCAAACTTCCGAAATAATACACCTATATCAATGGAAAACGCTTTTATCAAAACATTATCAAACTTTTTAAATCAAACTTCAGTACTGGCCGTGAATTTTCTTTTCTCGTTAAATTGATTGGAAATGGTAATTTGGGTGTTCTTTCATGAAGCTGGCCGAAGACATATAATGATAATTCATACTATCCTTAACTAGCAGGTGTATTTTTATTATGTCACAAGCTCAGGAGAACAATAATATAATAGTAGCTTCAAATGATTAAAAAATATAGGAAGGTGGCATATTTACTCTTGTGCATCAGATCCCTTTCGGCCTCTGAAGATTATAATTTTATAATCGGCCGTAAAACAGTGTAATTGTGAGTTTGGTGTGTTGATCCAATATGACCAACAGTTCCAGAAATTCTATATTCATCCAGTGTGACGTTTTCCTCAAGCAAACGTTATAAGTTAAATCTTTTGAAAATACTATATATACTGAATTTGTAACATATAATGAATTATATAAACCCCAATACTGTAGGTAATCAATTTTCACATTAATCACATTAATCATAATATTAGGCTGTAATTTTTCATAGGAAAGTTATTACTTTTTTTTTAAATAAAGTCGCCGTTAATAACGTAACAATGAGACTTTATTACATATAAACTGTAGCTTAGCTTTGCACAAATCCCCCCTACAGGAAGACACCGTGGTTTTAATTAAATTACACGCCGGGCTTTGAGAATTTATTTGGAAAATGAATAAACATTTTCGTACCCATTCCCGGAAATTAATTAAGCCCCTGCTCCTATACATATTTCATAAATATGCGTAAGAGCCCTAAAAACAAACAAAGTTCATACGTCTTGCCTCGCCCTTTGCAGTACCAACTTTGCGGAATGTACACCCACGAAAACGAATTGTAGAATCAAGAGAACACGAGAACTAAAATACGAACCAGTTTATATGGATGAAGTCGACTCCGAGTAATGATAGATCCCTAATATTTCAAGAGATGACGTCATCTGTCATATATAATTCGATAAAGACTTGAAGAAAAGTCGAAACGTCTTTCTTTTAAAAATTATTAAAAAAAAAACCGGCAATCTTAATTAATAATTGTTAGTGAAATTTTATCATTGTTATACATTTATACATATTATTTATATTGTATTTGACCATAATTTCAGTCCCAGACGATGAATACATAAGTATTCGAAAGCTCGGAAAATATATTAAAGTTAGTCCACTTTGGTGTTTCCTTGCCACGTTCCCAATAAAAAACTACTTGTATATATATATTCAACAATGTTTTCAGGTAAAATCATAGTAATCCCAATCTATTGAAATATCAGTAGTTTCTTGGAGATGCTAAAGTTTACTGAAAATCATATGATCTAGCCGCAAAAATCGTTCTCATGATAACATATCAAAAATAGAACAAATGAATGATAATACAGGAGCTTTCTGAATTATTATATTTTCAGTAAATGAGTCAAAGTTCGGTGTACTGGATAATATTATTTGCAACCGTTTAAAAACTATCTCTTCAGTAGTTCGACCTTCTAATTTGAAATTAACTATCAAGAACAGATAATTATTTATTTATAAAAGTTAATGATAATAATGCCGATTATCGACTCGCGAACGATAATTTTGAAAGTGCGCATGTGATGGGTTACTAACTGATCTGGAATTAGGCCCACGAACAAAACTAATATAATTTGTGCCCAATTTGACCTTAAAAATGTTACACAACTCTAGATAAAAAGTCATGGTGGTTAATATAAATTTCTGTGAATACAATGAAAAAATCATTTGGATCAAATTTCCAGATATATTATTACAGAAGATGACGTTATAATTAATTTGGATGAAAAATACGAACTGTTTTTACATAGTTATATACAAAAACACGATAAAAGGATCAGATATTTACCAAAATTGATTTTCAATTAATCCCAAACTGATTATTATTTTGACAAAACAACGTAATGAAGTCGACGCAATCAAATTTCACTTATGAAATTTAATTATGAAATATCTCGATTGGTATAGGTAGCTCCTTTACAACCAATCAACCAATTAAAAGATAAAACTAGTGTAGTGGAAATCACTGAATGAAAAATAAATGGGAGTTGCTCATAGAATTGAAATACAAGAGAAACACTAAATCATAATTACTTTCTACTTGACGTCATCCCAAGTTTAAAAATTATAAAACATAAGTAATACGTAATCAAAGTACGATATTATTTATAAGAATGAAGACCCATAGTAATTGTTCCATCATCTGTTTGATATTGATTCAAAGCTTAAACAACTTCGCTAAGGTAAGAAACTATTCTTCATTGCGGTCTTTATTTCGTCTGGATGATAAAATAATCACGTCACTATTGTGTGAAATACAAGGTGTTTGCTCATTTCCTCACACCAAGGTTTGGGTTTGCTATTATACGCAATAGATTAGGACTAGGATTAGGATTAGGACCAGAACCATTGATGTCGCACGTCCAATCGGAATGAGAATGATTTATTGTGAGCACAATTTGTTATAGAAAATCAGCGAACGTATTCCGATAAACTAGATTGTTTACCACTTCAATCTTAAATTGAAGTTGTCGACTGTATTTGTGATATTTTCAGATTAATTTCTGGTCTGAATTAATTAGTGAATATTCACGTCGCATGAAATTGATATAGTCATATAAATAACTCTATCTAACTCTAGATGAGTTACATGTGCCATTTGTAAAGGCTGTAATTCGTCTGTAGAGTTCCAAGTCAGGAGACATGATTGCTGTGTAGTTTACCAGATGTCATTCCATGTGTTGTTTTTGGTAAGGCAGTCTACCGAACCTCTCCTGACCTGATTTGATAGATAAAAAACGGAACAATAGAGATAGAGAATAGGTATTGACAATAAGCAAATGAAGACAACAAATCAAATAAGCAGACGAAAACCAGAGCAGATTTTAAAAAGCTAGGGGAGATCCAAAGATATAACGACAAAGACTGATCAGATAGGCAGATAGATGGTGTATCTGACTGTTTTAGTTTGCAAATTGTATGGTTTAGTTTGTGTAAGAATATATTTTATTATGTTGATGAGAGTATATTTGATTCACCGGAACGCCACTGGCACCTATAAAGCTACCACACAAAACATAAATTCGCCCAATTGCGATAGGTCATCATTGTAATCAGATGTAGGAGTCAAACGCATAATATATTGGTTTCCAGTAAATTGGAATGCTATGTGAAACATTTTCTAGCTGCTCCAATGTTTATTCACTGTTTCCAATTAGATTATTGAACCTTTCTGATAAACTGACGAAGAGATTCAAATATACTAGTAATATGAGACAAATGTGAAGGCATGTTCAATTTGCACTAATTGGATTGTCTGCCGCATTATATTGTATCATACTATATATTCATTTGTATACATCAAAGAACTGATGAATATTGCTGACGTAATATTTGATGTATCAATATAGATAGATAAAATTTTAAATCAGAAGAGACCTGAAATCAAAAACATTTAGAACCATTAATATATCAAAAGTTTAAGAAATTAATAAATATATATGTATATATATTGATATGTATCAAAATAAAGGATTTCTATTATTCACCTCTGAAATAATTACAGAAATAAATATTTCGAAAATGTAATATAATATAAGAAATATGTATAAATGTATAAAAATAATAAAATTTCACTGACAATAATTAATTATGAGTTTCGGTAGTTTTGAATTGTATTAATTATTAATTTTTGTAAAAATTTTTAAATTCATAGGATTCAAAATTCATTATTCAAATTGACGTTGATAGAAATATTGATTAATTGAAATATTGATTCTGGTTACTATAGGAATTTTTATTGATTTTTAATTGGTTAGATTATGAATGACGTTGAATTCTTGATCCAATCACTGATAACTGATATTAATGAAATCGTTCATATACTTTTTAATATCGAAAGTACATTCGTTAATGTGATAGTATATTCACAGTTCTATAATTGAGGAAATGCAATAACAGTAGTAGGGTGATAATGATAACGGCTGCAGTGGCTTTCCCCGTGTCACTGATGTCGATTTGGTGAGCCATTGGCGTTACTGTTAGTGGAAAATAACACGCAAACTGCCTTTAATAAGCAATCAGCTCATTAAGACTCTTGACGGCCCGTCACGATGAGACTCTTGAACACGCGACAATTTTGCCACTTGTTGGACTCGGATTAAATGAGCAATTTCGCCATGACCTGATTTACGACGGTCGTTGGCAAGAAAATGACGTCATAAATAAGAAAGGGTATCAGATAAATGCTAGTTTAAATCATATATTGAATGAGCTCTGATGTGGTAATTTTTATTGATATTTCGCAAATTAAAAATAGACTTGAGAAGTGATAAAAAAGATATATTGGGGACTGTGAAATTATAATAAAAACGAAAATTTTATTTATGAAAACATAGAAGGTATATACAAATTCTGATCAACAACTAACTTTAAGGTCATTTCAGAAAATGACGAGCAGCACGAGCCACAAGCGAGTGGTGTAACATGTGAGTGGAGTGTATAGAAGGCACCTTATCGGTTATGTTGTTATTTTTTATAACTTTTATTATGTCTTGATTCCTTCTGTATTTAACTCTATTAGCAGCGTATCAGAGTGTTGTATTGCGATGTATATTACGTGATTTGAAAATATCGAACCGAAAAACGGATTAGAAAACTAGACTAGACTTCTGTCTTCTGACCTCGTTTCCTAATTGTATAGTTTGCTAGTAACAGACATTTTGAAAAATGGGTGCATAATTTTTATAAATTCTATTTTTTCTGCTCCGAATTAACTACATTCATCTGGTACTTCATTAATTCTTATCTATGTCTTTATAAATCTTTATACATAATTAAATACACATCAAGGCAATTATCACAGACAAGCATTGTATAAGTGTTTACAAATGAAGTTTGATATCTTCTTCAAAATTAAATAAAAAGTTAATACGTATTTGCCAAAAAGTGTTAATTACAATTATTATACAGAAATATATATATTTTAGTTGATATGATATCAAAGAGTTTCTTCTATCAATATTTTCTAGGTAACTATATAAACTTAATATAAATATTAACAAAATAGAATTTTTTAATAACTGTCACACATATATCTTTGCCAACGCTTGAGAAACTATTTATTATTATCTTCCAACGATAACTTTTGGAAGAAGGTGGCATTAAACTTTCATAAATTTGAATATCTAGTGTGGTCTTTTAAAATTTTAATATAAAGCTTGAAAAACGGCACTTTTAATCTGTCATAGATCGGTGGTGCACCAGCAAACTTTAATAATATAGAGCTGAAATAAGATTTTTATAGAAAGTTATATGGTTCTTTCAATAATCTTTTACTTTTTCTCAGTTTTGGAAAATATATGGGCAGCATTTGGTCCCAAAAAGATGATTTGAATGAAATTTACATTATAAGACTTACTTACATTATAAGTTTTTGTACAATGGAAACTTCGACGTAGGATGATGTACGAGTTTTATTAAATCTATTGATTTCATAAAAAAATTGGACGAATATGCCAAAAGCATGAAAATTTGTTTTGTTGAATTGCTCTTTGAATTTATATGCTTATCCACTAAAAACCGTACGGTCATATGAAAAATTCCAACGGTAAACTTATAATAAATCCAATTATTTATTATATTCAGATCAATAGATGTAGCTCGATATTTCAGTGAATTTCCAAATATTCACAGAAAATATGATATGATGGATCATAGAATTCAACTCATCTAATGTCCTTCTTACAAAAATATGTTTATGCATTCACCATCGCTATCCACACTGGATGTTTCCTTCGCATTTTTGTTTCTTATTTATATGATATTAATTTTGGTTAGGTTATATTGAAGTGACAGTATTGAATACAAGGATTATCAAACTATTTTCGAAAAAAGCTTGTGGAAAAAATTTATGTTACTTAATGTTCTGTAAATTAGAGAAGACGTCTATATTTGTGGGTATTTTCTGAAAAGTAGACAGATAGCAATGACAATTTAACTTAAAACGAAAAATATTGAGATATCTTCTTCATATTATTAAAAAAGATTTCGTACATTTTAATAACATGATAAATAAATTTCAGAAAGCGGTTCTGATATCTTGAGAACAGTGGATTTAAACTTGTTGCCGTTCTTTTCAATAAAATGGATTTTATTAATTTTGATCCAATATTTTTATCACAAAATAACTTTATTTTATTGAATTATAACTAATAATCATGAAAGATAAATAAGTTATGAACTCTAAATAGATAAATAATAAATATTTTTTTTTATATGAATCAATTTCTTTTTCCTGATTCTGGTCCGCGTAAAAACGTCGATTATATCTTCATTAATTTCTTGGTACTAGTTGAGCTTCAATAGACAGTAATGCAAGTGCATTAAATCTATCTTGCACCTTGCTGGCGCATGTTTTCACTCTTCTTAGAGCGGGATAGATCTTTAATCTAAACATTTTGTAGCTCTGATTCTGAAAAAAATTCGGATAGTAATACCCACATTCGGATGAACATGTTGAAGACTCTGTGAATGCAATACATTTCATATTTTTTGTTATTAATACATTCATTGCCCAACATCTCTTCCAAATCCTCAGGATAGGTCCTTACTGATTAGCATTCTCATACGATTGACCACGACAGTTCATTATATACAAACCATGATTTTTCTGGATATTTTAACAAATCATCCTCAATTTGATAGGCTATTAAGATTTAGTCATTTGAAGACTAATGAATAAAGACTATGATTGATATATTGAAAATTGATGAATTGAATTATAATGCACTGTAAAACTGATAACTTCATTCAAGGAAAAAGTATTGAACCAAGAAAGCCATTATGAGAAGAATAAAATATACTCAAACCATGAAAAATCCTTTTTTTTCTTGAGTTATCTGTTTTTTCAATGTATATACAAATTTATTTTATAAAAACCAATCTGAGCCAATGTTTTAAAAGGATTGTCTACTTTTTTTTTCTCTAAAATTCTGGCATTTCAAAAATTTATTCCGCTCTAGGCCTGGGCTTCACAGTTTGTACGATTTTAAGTAGGTGTCTCTAATGAGCCATTTAAAATCACCCATAAAATACTTTGTACAAACTTCAATCAATAACAACATGATTAGAAGAACGGGAAATCATGTTCCTTTTTGTTAGTTTTCTTTTTATGCAGACCGAGACTATAATTGGTCAAAAGAAAAAAGTTTTACGACAACCATCACCGCAGAGTATCTGAATCGTAATACCAAAAGTATTTTATACCAGTATAGCAGTAAAACTTTTTTACGAGCATTTCTCCAAACGTTACCCAATGTCATTACATGGCTTTTTATATTTCCGATTAAACTGTCTGTAGAAGGGAACTCTTGCTTTTGTTTTCGAATAGGGATAAGTAATGTAAGACGATGAGATTTATAATCGCCTATATTGGGTATTATAACAAAGTAAACAGAAAAAGTGGAGTGACATCAAAAAAACTATATTTTGTATGAGTCAAATTTATCACTAGAACAAAATAATTGGATCATTTACTAGTCTATTATTGTGCTCTATTCTTCCCAATCGTTCTTTCAGAGATTCCATGATTTTGGGCTCATGAAAACGTTGATAGATAAGATAGTCAGTTTTAAATATGTTAAATTAATACCCTTGCCTGAAAGTCTATCAATTAGAGGGTGGAATACATTTGGTACGTTAATTCACCCGTCGACAGTCGTTATTTTTTCAAAAAGGGTCTGGTGAGATTTCATTTATGACGAACTTTCCAATAACTCTACAAACAACATACCTACCTCTGCATTTATATAGGATTGCAGATGATTGGAATTGAATGAGTTTTATTGGCATTAAAAAGTTTCAGCTTAATATTATTTTAAGTTTTCAGCGTTTTCTCCAAATTACTGTTTGTACAGTGATAATTTAATTCCGAATTTTCACGCAACTCTGTATGTATGGAAATATGAGTTGTTCGGTTTAAGTTCTCATGATTCTGTACTAACATTTTTATGAAAAAATCATCCAGAAATTTGAACAGAACTTTCGAGGCCCGTGAATTTTTATACTTCATATTAAAAACCTAAGGAATGTCTGTCTTATGTTACGGTATAATATAATCAAGCCCGATGGGTTATAGACTACTTTATGAAAGGTGTACGTGATCAAATTTTTATATTCCAGACTGCATTTCATTCCTATTCTTGAAACCATTTGAAGTTTTATTATTTCATTTACTCCATTTCTACTTCATTCCGTGAAAAAATATTCTTTATTCTCGTATTATAGTCTTTCATGTTTATTTGTTCTGCTGATTAGAATAAATTATTGAGGGTGGTATCTCCTCTCAGAAATAATGAAATACACACAATATAACAGTTACAGAAAATACCTTTCACAAAAATTTTCAATGTTCACTAACTTGAAAAATTGATTTGATTTTTTTTTGGTATATGATAAAATTCGAATTCTAAAATGTTTGTCAATATTCACATTGGTTGATAACGTACTCTATATACTAAGAATATAGAATAAGAAATGCAAAATGTGTTGATTATTATTATTATTAATTTCAGGGCATACATGAGCTGGCAGGGGTCCGCCTTCCTTTACAACCGTACCCAGGAGGTCATGCTGTATTCATGTACAGTACCGCTTCTGACGGTAACGTCACGTTACAACTCAAGGAGCCTGACGACCTCGATAAAAATAGCTTAGCTGCTATGTTAGCTAAGCTGCAAGATGATGCCACTTTTTCTATATCCTATCAAGATACTGACATTTTGTCTGAGGGCATCGACGTGTTATTGGGTACAGGACCAGCAAATTCAGGTAAGTGATGACTGAAAAAATATGTAGATAAAATCCTGTAGCTGATGTTAAGTGATTTGAAAACAAATTTAAGAAATCCATTTGCGAAGTTCTTAAGCAAATATTTATTCACAAAAAATTCACACATACCGGTTATACTGTAACGACGAAAAAGAATGTAGACCCTGTATAATAAAGTAATTCTCCCGCAGCTGGCTTTAATCTAAGTTTTCAGCATAATTTTGAAATGTTACAATTTAATGTTTGTTATTTGAGAAAGAAACCTTAAAGCAACTCCTACCAGAATTACATGTAGATTGAAACCTTGTCTCTTCGGATAATAGATTCTCGAGAAAGAAATAAAGAGAAAACAACTGGAAGTTCGATCGCTCTGAGTTTCACGATTTGAAGCAGGAATGAGAAGGAACAAAGAAACCGAGAATCGTGAATGATTTGATGCACCTCTAGTTTGAACTCAATCACCCAAAACAATACATTTCCCGCAAAGGCGGTGCTGCAAAACATCGTAGAACATAAATTCTGCTTCACAGCAAGGAAAGTACGTTATACTTTGTCGAGCGATAGTTATAAAATAACATTTTAACACAGCTCACGGCCTCACTTTTGGCCATTTAAGTTTCCGCTTGGCAGCGCGGAATATTTAGTTTCGCATTGTCTTTTTTTCTGACTCTGCGATCAGAAATGGACTTAAGTGGGTATACGGTTTTTATTTGAACTATATCTATATTAATGTTCAGAGTAGTAACATAGAGTCACTTCACTACTAGTATTGTATTTTTCATCAATTAATTGTAGCAAAAGTACATAATCAGAGCCAAAATTTATTTAACCTCAAGTTATTGTACTAATTTAAAATAGTCCCATAGACTAGATGGCATACATTCTAGTAGTCCGAATAATTGATACTAAATTTATATGAATTTATTTTTGAACATATAACAATAAACATATTTCACGAGTTTAAATTCATCAAATTCATTAGCTAGATTTATAATTAGCAGATAAAAGCGTGTATAATTAACATGTGCGTTATTTTGAAACATGGAGACAGCTGGAAAAACGATTATTTGTATTGTGTAGCACGCAAAGTGAAAACCTAATGCATAAAATAAATATTATATCATCGAATTTATTTTGAGCAAGCTATTCGTCAGACGCGGTTTGAATCTAAAATATATAGCACATTGATAAAATTAATTGAAAAAGCATCTCATGAAAAATTTTAAAATAACGAATACTATCTGTCCCACTAAACTAAACATGTTTCTATCCATCGATTCATCTATAAATTTGGAATAGCATTTCAGATAATTGGAAAATTTTGGAAATTCTGTAGTCCGTTTTCCTTTTCATTTTGTACAAACTAAAAATTTCCAATGCTGGGTTGAGCCACTATAGAAGTTTTGTATACCATATTACCAAATGTTTTTTTGGAACTGACAAAATTTCTTATAATATACAATTTTTGTGTTATATATTAGTTTCGAAATTTGGCGATGTATTGCATTTCTGCTTGTTTCTGCTCTATTTTCTATCTTTTTATTATCTGAAACCTATTTTTGTGATTTACCAAATGCAAACAGTCAGTCTTTCACAGTTTGATGATTAAAAACCTCGTATTCCTCGATACTTTTATATCTGAATCACCTCTTCAGCTTTAAGTTGTATATCTTTTCGGTGCATTGGTACTTTCCTTACTATTTTAGGCGTAACTGCATAGGTAGTTGTCCTTTCTCATCTAAATTGCAGAATAGCATACTTACGTCAATAAGAAAGAGAAATATATTTACTTCGAAAAACGTTTTTATTGTCTCAGCTTTCTGCTTTCTCTCTATACTCATATAAAAATTTCATCAATAGCGAATTGATTACATTGTTGTGCAAAAGTTTGATTTTAATGAATTTCTACTTGTTTCGACCCTGTCTCATCTGTGCTAATCGATTACGGCGTGCGTACGTGCTGTCTGATGCGTGAACCAAATCGAAAATAGCGACGGTCACGCCGATTGGAGCGTGACAATCGAACTACTATGAAACGCGACGAAATTAAGAAAAAAGTTACTGATAGAGGCGATAGAGGTTCATTTGAAATATTTGATGAGCTCATACGTGATTCAAAGTTGACTGGAAAAGGGAGATATAAACTTTTTATTGCTATGAAATACTAATCAAACTTGCTTCTTCATCAATAAAATCTCTTTGAGCCGATAATCAGAAAATTTGAGTATCATATTATCGGGTTTATCGAGTTTCAATATTATTTTGTGAAGAAAACTTTCTACTCTTTAATTATATCTACGGTTCTCTTGAACTACTCACTATTCAACATTTTATGCAGCTCATTTCATCTTTTTTTCCTAAAATGTGTTCTTTTCTTATGTATTCCGATTTGACTTCAATCTTCTTACTTTTAAGATCTCACATCTATCACTTTATACCTTTGTCGTATAACGCCCTGTATGTCTGCTGCAAAGTATCCTTCACTTGTTGCATAACAAAACCAGTTACGTTTGTCCAAACTGTTTTCAGTTCTGCTTCCTACAATTCCTTCCATCAAGTTACTAAGGGAAAGGGGGCAAGACGGGGCACTTAAAGTTTGAAGATCAATGAAACTAAATATACCGCGTATCCCAGCACAGCTACAATGAGCCCATTTGCCGCATGCGGAAACATGGGGTATTTTCAACTTCACTATCGCTACTTTCATTTGACGAGTTAACTTTCGATAGTTTTTTTTGGTTACTCTTTTTTGTTAACCGTACATTGTTTCTTAGTTCTTTTTTCTTCAGCTTATCTTCCTCTGCTAGTTTCTTTTTATTTAATCGTCTCTTCTAATTCATTTTTATATGCTATGAAGTAATGAATGCGGTATTCCGCGTTTTCTAACACTAGAAGTTTTGCGTGATACTGGAAAAAGCATTATTTGCAGGGACCTGCCTGGGTTGCTACCAAATATACTTTCTTCTAAAAACGTGGTGGTGTCGTGGTGTCGTCCAGTGACTTGGCTTACTAATAACTCTCATGGTGGTGCTGTGTTAAGTGCAAAAATGAAACTGATTGGTCAGTTGGTTTTTGATTTGAGACTGGTTCTCCCTTCTTGCTCCCCCTTCCCATTCTAGCGGTATTGGTAATCTCACTTCGGTGATATAAACAATCATTATATCCTTCAGTATTATCAGGTATAAACTGAACATAGAATTAAGTTCTAAATGTGTTTCATTTTTTTTTTACATATCCGTCTATTATCCATTCCTCCCTGTTCTAAATTTCATTTGGTCCACTTCTATTGTCTACAAAGCTATTTCTAGTGTATGGTTACTAGATTTTCCCACTTCTGAGTTTTCTCATAAATTCTTTCCTTTTTTATAACGTCTCGACCTCGAATCAGCAATGCTTTCAATTTCAAATCACTTTTCTAATAAAAACTAAATCAAATATGTACTTCCTTAGGTTTTCAGCAAGCACTTGGTACAAAAATCGATAAATAACTCATTCGAAATTTATTCTATTCCTTCGAGTCCTGCAGTCAACACAAAGTTATAAGAACATCACACTATTTGATGCTCGACTTAATATTTTCCAAATATCGAAATATCCTATTTGTTAATTCCTTTGGGCACCAGTATACTCAGCTTTTTACTTCAACGTCATATTTTAGGGAAAATAAAATGATTTTAAATGATTGATTTTATCCAAGCGACTGCATATTATCAACTCACGGAACTTTTAGGACCCACATACTGAAAAATTGTTTGGGTGCACTATGATATTTATCATTCTTAAAATCTTTAATTTGTCAAATTCTCTCGTAAAAATCGTAATATCATTTTATTCCAAAATTTCGAAATCTCTCCATATCCACAAATGTAGTTCCCCAAAACTAGGTCACTAAAAAGGAAAATAAAACTACAACACAATGCTTTTTGAATTGTCCGAGGGAAATGAATGAAAAAACTTGTATAGAATTGACGTTAGAAAAGTAGATCTTTGACAACTTTTCAAATATACCAATATTAAAACTACTAATTTGAAGTAACGCACTGTTTATTTCTGAAATCAATGCTTTAATATAATTTCAGCATATTGTTAATTAACCGTATAATTGGAGAAATCTAGATACAAAAACCTTTTAAACTTTCTACGATAATTCATCATCACGCAAGTACGAAGAATAAAATTGAAGTTCATCTGTTTGTTCAACAGATTATAAAGATTTAGACAACCAACCTTCCAGAGTAAGACTGAAAATGGGTTTATATTTGTTACTGATTGGACACGCCGGAACATGAATTTTGGAATTTACCGCACGTCACTAACCCTCATAATAGCGTTGATATAAACTGTTAAAAGTAGAAAATTTTCAATCCGCCCTCATTTCTTCTTGCAACATGCCAATCGCTTGATTGCGTCAGCAGCGCCGATAGAGTTTCGCCTGTCGAGCTACAAGAAGTATCCACACCACATTGCTTTGTTTACTATAGCCTAAGATCATATACTCCATAGATCTGCCACTCTGTATAAAAATTTGATGACAAAGTTCGATCCTAGCGACATCTGTCGAACTGGCTTCGTACTAAGAAAAATTGTGATCAAATTGTGAATGAAACAAAAGTATTATGCAAAATACTTTCATTCTGCTAACATTTCAAATTCAAATATTGTTGTTTACAAGAAAATATAAATATCTGAAATTAAAATGCTGTTCAAATGAAGTATATTGTAAAATATTTTGGTTTCATTTACAATTTATGTGGCAACCAGGTCCAACCATCTAAATTTCACAATTAAATGGTTTACATAAGATATAGGTAGATGGAATATTGAAACACAGGATGATTATTATAATTTTCATTTTGTTTTTGACATTTTACAACTATATCCACAAACAAAAAATTTTCCTTCACACTTTAGCAGGCTTAGGACTGTCAACAGTGAAATGTTGGCGTGTTTAAAAAAGTTTCTGTTTGTATATGGTACATACAATGGTATATAAAAAACTGATTTTATAACCAAGGTTAATTAATGATTACCGTTGTATTTCTTGCAGCTTTCTCTATATTTAACATATGCCATATTCATCACAACATCATAGTCTTTATATTGATCTTTGCCCTTCAAAATTTTATTAATAATACCTATGTAATGAAAGATGCATATGTTAAAACTATTATTTACAAACATATTTACATAAATCTTATGATCTGAACAAAATATTGAGGAAATGTCTGTCCAATCCTCCAAACGAAATATTTGTTTTTTTATGCCTAACGAATTGATTAACTGGGGCAATCTTTCGAAAATTTTATCAGAAAAACTTTTAAAAATATCACAGAATTTTGCTGAAGGCGCACATAAAACATTTTTTATGTTCCCTAAAATATATTAATGAATTTGCCCTAATTAATTCGTTTGACAATATTATATTTTTGAGATAGACAAATCCGGGCAGATCGCTTTGCGCATCGTTTTTGTTCATAGTTGAGAACTTTTGGCATTCTAGAATCCTTGTGTAAGATCTTGCTCATATTCAATTCAAGGTAATACAAACACGGTAGATATTCCCATTGGTACGAGTGGTAAGGAAAGCTCCTTCTTCAGAAAACTACGTACAAAGCACAAACCATAACTAAACTAAGTTCTGAAGTAGAAGTAGAAGATACTTTCAGTTCTACTTCTGCTACTGCGTGACATAGTATTGCTAGACTAAACTACAAGAAATTAACTGCTACGCCTCGTATAAATGTGCAATTCATATAATATACTTGTAGTCGAGAATGGAACAGAAGATTTTGTGTTACCTCTCTGATTAACGTATTCACTGCTCTATACGTAATGTATAATGTAGATTTCTTTTATTTGTATGATTATTTATTTTTATCAATATTTTCTGCTTGATAACCAAAACATCAAATTTTTCTCATACAACAAATCCTGGGAATATTTCTGCTAGACTTAATTAATCAATCGCAAAACGAACCATAACTAATTGAAGATGTCGCATTATTTATCGACGGTAATCATCCTCGACAATGCAAAATTACGTTATCAATAACCGTTACTCTTATATTTTGTAATCCTAACACCTGGAACAGGCCAAACATAATTTACATTCAGAAAAGGTAATTTTTGATATTTATTATTAACTATGAAAATTTGGAAAGTATTTGGTTTGTTTTAGTATAGTCTGTTCTTATGTTGATTAACAACATTGAAATTTTAGGTTTCCAATCATTACGAACTATATAATATGTTGAGGGAACTCTAATTAACTAAAAAATTATATTTTTCACTTGCTATGTATGTATGTATGGATTTGGGGTCTCGTATACACTGCGACCCAAAGGATCTATTGTGTCCCCCTTTCTTGCTGCGATACTGGTGTATTCACTTACTAAGTAATTTTATGATTTTTTTCTTGCTTTGTAAATGTAATAAATATGTCTGTTTACTATTTGAGACTAACTACATAGCTCCTAAAGTTTTGTAGGTATTTGCAACGTGGCACGCTTTGTGGAAATTCGATAGCAACAACACTAAATCTAAACCTTTGCTTTAGATTTTCCTCAATTGCGTGAACCAGTTCATCATCCACATCGTTCTCACCTTGATAACGTCCTTTATTGAACTATCTGACCTACCTTCTATAATAATTGAATTACCAGCTGTCCGAAAAATTTGTATTTTTGCCGATAAATCTCATTTGATTTAATTTTCTTTGCATTTAGTAAACGGATCAGAGAAATGATTTCACAAACGGCGGTATTTTCAATTAAGGCTGACACTGCAAAGAAGATGTTGGTAGCAGCGATCTGAAAATGGCGTACATTTCTTGTTGAGTCAGAGTAACTACCGCGCATTTCGGAACTGCTATCGCAGCGCTGCTGCTGATGGGAATAGAAACGGAACTTACAATTGTTATATTTGACATTATGCACATAAGTAATATATGCAATATTTCATTCTAATTTCATCGTATTAGACCAACAGCCAAATCATGTCTCGTTTTTGCAGTTAATTTCTATATAAAATTCATAAAAAACTACTCATTATAGAATCTATTGGAGATAAATCCGATAATGTGTACATAAGGGTTTGTTAATTATAATCTTCATGCATGTAAACTCGTTGATTGGAATTATTCGAATAAATAGAAAACGTAATTAATTTCCATGTTTCCAGTTTGATTCGGTTAACTATTGTTGTTAATTTACAGTTATTTCCTATAATGAGTCATCAGTCTTTATGTGTATTGAAATATAAACTGGATAGTAATATGATTTTATATTATCATTTCGATAATCAAACGTCATTAATTTGTTCTCATCATAATGTAATTACTAGACCTGAAAAATCGAATTCAAAAAGGTTTTTTTAAGTACAGTATATTCCAGACGATTCAGAGGCACCGACGTTATCCATTGTCAATGGAAACTAACAAACGCCATCATTGACATTTATTTTGATGCAAATTATTTAGTCGATTACTCTTCCTGTATACCAAACCAAATTAATCCCGGATCCTGACATATATAAAAATCAAATTTCACCGCTATATCTGCCAAAAGGCAATGGGAAACTACCCTCAATATTCTGTCTCGCATATTCCTTCTCAACAAAGACGTTACCATTGAAACTGTACTATAGGTAGCCCAACACTATAGAAGTGAGACGAGGTTATTTTGTCTCTGCAGAATTGAAAGACTACAAAGAAGTCATCAAATAGTGTATATTGTTGGTCAGATAGCAAATTGAGAAAAAGATAGCAATACATTCCAATTATACAACCTCAGGTATTCCAGGAACTTAAGTA
Source organism: Diorhabda carinulata (assembly GCF_026250575.1). NCBI lineage: Eukaryota > Metazoa > Arthropoda > Insecta > Coleoptera > Chrysomelidae > Diorhabda > Diorhabda carinulata. The sequence continues at coordinate 38,746,892 of NC_079460.1, read as the reverse complement.
TGAACTTTTAAATCGTTATAATTATAATCTTTTCTCATTGTACTTTTCAATGAAAAAATTACTTGAAAAATATTTTATTTTGACAACGATCAAAGGAAACAGTTGTCTTTATATAAGTATTTGAACTAATCCAATAAAAAAATTCGACTTGCTGCAATAGCTCAGATACTACAAAAAATATTTTTAAGCTTAGTGCAAAATCTTATCAACATTGAAATCTCCTCCATAAAACTAATGTTCCTTTATTTAAGTAATGAAAACAACAGTTTTTACCCTGTTAAAAGAATCAGCTCTTCTGACATGAAACGAAATCTCTACAGAACAAAAGTTTTGCCTAAAATTAATTGGAGAAATCCCTGCACTAAAGCCAATTGATAGTGATTAATTCACCTATTTTTCTGAATTGAAATAACTTCTGGAAACCTGGAAATTCACTAAAACCACTTATTGAATTTCTTCTTGTACCTACTTCTTTGCTAAATAAGATGATGCAACTATTTGTTGAGTCAATATATAGATATTGAGTACCAGTTTAGATTTCTTCAAATATTTGCAATATCAATCTCCGTCTCCACTGTGTAGAATGGTAAAGAAATTTATTGGTGTATTAAAGACTTTCCACCAAATCCTCACCTAGAGGGTTCGGCGCCACATTCTCACATGAGCCCATAAACCATCTATACCCCGTCATTTAGTAATAATGCGCAGCCAAACGAGTATTTGAGCAAAGTTGTACCTAACAACGTTTAGTGAAAACTAAAGCGTTCAATTATCGACGAATCGCAACCATACACTTACAGACACTGTTAAAAAATGTTGATCCATGAAGATTTTCTGAAAATGGACGGATGATGACTGTGATCTATTCCAATAACAAACCTGTTGAAAGTTCATGTCTTGCCTGTTGTCATCCACTTATGATTTCTTCTATAAAATTTGAATTGTATGTGTGTGTGCTACTTTTCTTTTGCTTATCCTTTAATTTTAACATTCAGGATTCCATTTATTTCAAAAATACCGACATTAAATCTATAATCTTTTCCATTGATTAAATTTCATACTTTAAAATGATGAAGTTAATTAAGTAATATTTTAAAATCTGATGGATACAATATAAATCAATTAGCCATGATGTTTATTGAGGAGAGATTTCACATTCACAATCACCTACTTCCTAATAGTCCTAATAGTATTTTATTTCAGAAAGATAAATTAAAAATTCCGCTATGAGCTTTGATCAAGAGTAATTTCTAACTGTGTAGCATCTAGCCAAAAGTGCTCGTTTTAGTTGCCAACTCAAGCGACAATTATGCAAATTTTCCTAAACGGCATATAAGAGTTTTCGAAGCAGATAATGGAATTGGGAATAGGATGTAGTTCGTTTTATCTTCTTGCAACATTTTGAGTACATTTTAATTCGGTTATTGTGCAGTAAATACTCAACTGTTAGATGTAACTAACTTCATTCGAGTTATTCTGGCAATTGTGCAGCAATATCCTGAAGTACTTCATTCCCTATAGCACTGGAAGCAAAGTTTGCCATTAGACGGAAAAGATACGAAATAAGAAATAAAATAACTATTTTTATTCATTAGAAGACACTATAATGACATAATCATCGTTGTTTCGAATAACTTCTTTGCGTTTTAATTTTAAATATTTTTGCACAATTTAACTATCTCATATCGTATTAAATATTGGTATTCACTTATGGGAGCAGATTTTTTCGATGTATTTTACGTATTTTGATGGTGTGAAAAGGAGAAATTTGCCGCGATATCAACAGCCAGAGATATATCTCAATAGTATCCAACCGTATTTCACATCAAAAATAAACTATACATTTCTAAATTGAACAAGGAGCGATTACTGAAGGTTATTCACAGACAAAATATCCCATGGTAGATAGAATTCTATAAATTCATTTTAGCGTTTCCAAGAGTGAAGTCCTTGAATAGATGACTGGAGTTATTATTCGAACTTATTCATATATCTTATCTCAAATATTTCCCAACCCTATCTGAAAAAGTATTAGTGTCAATGGAAACGTAACCTAAAGCTTGAGTTATGGTACTTTGTATTAAAAAAATTAACTTGAAATAAAGCCAGTTAAGTTGGTATTTATGAAAAAACGGATTCGACACAGTTTCCATGATCCCTTTTTCTGACAATGTTTGTAACAAATATTGGGCATTGACAAAATTGTTCATTTCACATCACCATCTTTCATTAAAAAAAGTTCATACGGTGTTTCAAATCCGTTTCATAACAACCCTCCGATTCGGGAAAACTAATAACGAAGGAATATTTCAAAATTGCCAATCCATATACCTTCCTCGAGAGAGGGTTGATAATGAAAAATGTCAGTTTCTAAATTGAGTTAGTATAGTTATAAATTGCTCAAAATGATGCGACTAATGAAAAATACGAAAAATACTTTATCATGGATTCGCCTTCATTTTTCATGACACGTAATAACCCGAAATGTTATTTGAATGAGTTAATATTTTATTTACCTCTATAGATATTGAATCCGTCTACGTAAAATACTAGAATTTAAGATCTGATCTGCTCACACTTTTTTATATTTGAGAATTAATATTTAATAATGTATGATAAACCTGATTTTGACCCTTTTCTGAATTAAAAAATATTTATTTCCTGTTTATATACCGTGACAAGTAATAAATTACATACATTGTTCCTAAACTCAAACCTCAAGCAACTTTGAGGTATTTATTTCATATATTTCATATATTGTCGTTGATATCTTTGTTATGCTCTCAAATATTTTGATTGCATTTCAATCGAAACATGGAACTGGTTATTATTATCATTCAACCAGGCTGCACAACTCGAATAAGACAAAGACAGTTTTCTGATTTACAATAATGGAAATATATTGTTATTTCAGTACCAGATCCATCCACCTGCAGCTCTAAAAATGTGTTTCTTTATTTTTTGAGGAATAACGACAAATAGGACGAAGACAATAAAAGATTAACAGGAAAATATGGGAAAGAAAAAGAAGAAGGTATATGGAGATGTAGAAATGTCAGAAGGTATCTGGAGGAGACGTACAAACAGAGAACTAATGATGATATACAAGAAGCCTAAAATAGCACAAATAATTCGAGCAGAGCAGAGATTTGTGGCAATGATGCTGGAAGGAGAAGAAGGAGGGAGAAGAAGAAGAAAGTGTCCAAAGAAAAAAATGGCAGCAAGAAGTCAAGTGAGATCTAGATAAGGTAGAAAAGTTGAAGCCAAGAGTCTAATTATAATCACTCACTTCCCTCTATTATTTGGGCAATAAATATGTCGCTATAGAGCTGCAACAAAAACAACGAATGTAATACATTTATTCAATTTTTCTACTCGTATAGAACTTATTTCATTTATTTCGTTATCTTTGCCGGAAAATATGTTTCAGAATAAATAAAATTTGTACTAAAATTTTGCGTATTTTTTGTGTATCAAATTCTCTGGTAAACAGATGAATGAATAAAATATTATTTTTTCATTAGATAAATATTTCTAATGCCACGTACATTCTCAAATTTATATCCAATGTCTAACGGTTAAATAGAAGTGGAAACTCCATTTCTTCGGGAATTTATATGTCATACTAAAACACCAGTGCTAACATTACAATAGTAATGAATATTTCAAATACCAGTCGCAATTGAATTCCGTAACAATTTCTACTTTATTCAACGTTATAATTTGCTAAAATTAAAAGTTATTGTACTTTAACATTAACCGTCAGTTTGAAGTACTCTCCACTTTCGTTCAACTTCACGTCTTTATTGCACGTTCAGGAAAAGTAATAACTGTATTCCCATTGCTAAGTTTCATATCTTAAAAATTGTGTTTCGAACATAAGAGCGAGCTGTAAATTATCGCAAAACGGAAGTTGTGAAGTTGGAAGTTCTGTAAGAGAGACGCCTGCAGGACAAATAGTAACTACTTTTATGGTAATTTGTCATTTTGAACTTGTCTACTTGCGAAGTTCAAAACCGCGAACTTAGGGGTGGGCATTATTAAGATTAATATGAGATAACATGGAATGCTTTACATTCTCCTCACTCATTATGATGGAGATGACTAATGAACCGACACTTTTGCGAAAGATGTGGAAGTTAATAAGATGTTCTCACTCAATTTCGAATTGAAAATTCCAAATTGACAGAATTCGTGTTGTTAATATAAAGCAATAGCCTACTATGACATTACCATTTTTTTCGATTTGTCACTCCTCACTGAAATCAATTTACCATAATTTCAAGTGATTTCATGTAATACAAAATGCCGAACTTCTAAAAATATTTCCAATGTCATTCTCACCATCGCCAATCGACATTTAAAACTTGTTAAGGGTTTTAACGTTTTAACGAACTTCGTTTTGAAATAAATGTTCCACGCAACGTAATTTTTTTGTGAAAAAAACCTTACAATTCCTACATGCTCAAGAATTCTTTTCTTCTTTTCAAAATGCTCAACTGCGAAACAATTTTTCATAAAAAGGCTATTTTTCCTAGAACGAACGTGGAAGTGAGCACCGCATTAGTTCCAGAAGAGAATAACTATAAGATGTAAGAACAGTTACGTTGAATACTTTAATGGTCGTGTAAGTTTTATATCAGAAATAACGACAGAAACTGAGAGTTTTTTGGTCGTCAGCGGCAGCATATCAAAAATAAAAATAAAACACTTTAGCACCTTAACGTTAATAACGGCATAGCAGTAAAGAACAAACACTGAAGAAGAAATAGCATTCTAAAAGTTTTAAAATAAAAGCTCTATTTTCCAGACTGACTAAATGCTGTCTACTTTACGACAAGATAAACTAACTTTACGGAGCAATCGAGTTTATCACACCATTCTGTCAAATTACTTCCTACATTTTTGGACGAAATATACTATTGCTATGTTCGACTTTGTCTGGCATCTAATGATTGATTGAGAAGAAGCGATTGGGTGCCAATAATTATTATAGTACATGATATAATCAAGAAAAAACAAATTCAATGAACGTAGCTATAATATCGGTATTGTTCCAAATTTTTCCTGTATTCTAAAATATTTACCTCCTAGGTATCTGTCAAAGAGTCGATACAAATTTGTTTCTTACTAAGCGCTCAGTCTGCTAGACTTTGATAACTCGTACTGTATTTTTAGCATTGGGGTTCATGCACACAGGATTTTTTCTTTCTTTTATTCAATGAATCGTTTTGAATATTTTAATCTGTATATACACTTTCGGATTTTTTCTTCTCCAATTTCCGAAAATCCAAGTCTCCGATTTTTCGGAAGTACTTATTTCTTATTTATTTTTGGTAACTCACTACAACCTTCTTTTTTTTCCCGCCTTTCATAGTCCTTTTTAACGAGTGTCACTTTTTTTAATTATGTTCTTTCACGATGTCTGTTTTTTTGTCATACACTGAGAGTACACACTTTTTTCTTTTTTTATATAATTATAAGGTTACAAAATTCACAATTTGAGATTCAAAATTAAGTCATAGGTAATATAAGATTATGTTATTTTAAAAATTAATATTGATTCCTTCATCATTATAAATAATTCCATCTACATACATCACCTTTATTTAACATTATTATAAAGTTTCTCTCTCTAATAATTTTGTTGATGCAGTGTTCCAATTATATGAAGAATTCTTCCAACATATATATCGCAGATACCCCGCTGCTTATGTTTGTTGTTAATTCATACTGAATACACTGTTTACACTACCACTACACCAACACGCACAATTACACTGTCTGACGCACGTTTCGATAACGAAGTTATCGTCTTCAGAAACTGAAGGTAAACTAAAATGTAAAGACTTCATTACGTAATTGAGAGCCCAGGCTTCTGATACCTTTCCTTAAATTGTCTCTACGCAACTCATGTTAATTTTTGTATAGTTGAAGTTATTCTTAGTTATTCTGAGTTATTCTTACATGGAAGCTCATGTGAATAATGAACTCCATAGAGAGATTTTCCCAGTTTTTCCTCCATTTTCTAAATTTTTTATTTTTTAAAAAGCTAATGCAGATCAGTTTATTATCATTTGTTTATCATCTGATTAAATAATTTAAGTTGGGGCGAAGGAAGAGTCTCCAATTTCCAGCAGTAGATATAAGGTTATAAACTTATTGAATTAATACTTATGCAATAGAATCAAGATCACTATGAAATGAAATTTCCAAAAAATTCAATCGATACTTAATCGTATTGAAAATTCATCTAAAAAGTTACAATAGTCCAGTTGTCAATCAATGGCCATTGACAACATAACTAGTTTTATTATTTTTCAGTATAACACTCACATACGAATAATTGAATTGAAAATGTGAACAAACTTACAACCATTTAAATATTTCACTCCAACAGGTTGAATATTTATCGCAATCATCGAACCAAACCTATGAATTCTTCCTTAGAATTACGCTTTTAGGCAGGGTATCATTACGCATATTTTCATTTCAATCATGTGCCTTTCACCTCAAAAGGAATCAACAGCAGTTACATAAATTAATAAGTGGCCACTTTTAATTTCAAAGCTAAAACTATAAGTGATATATCGAGTATTACCAACCATTCCTTTATTACATTTTTCCATTTCAAACTATATTTAATAAAAAGCCATAGATATTTTTTATTCTAGAATACGTCTTTCTTCAACTTAACGATAGAACTCATTAGATATTCGCTTTCAACCCTTCACATAATAGCAATTACTTTAATAAAACTTCTATGTAAAGAAAATCTTCCACTAGAGAATCTTAATATTCCCATACAATTCCAACAATGTTGTAGATTAGCTTGTAGTTAACTTAAGAAATTATTCCAAAGCTTGTTAAGGAAATCTATCTGTCAGTATTTCTAAGTTTATTCCAAGTTGCTTACCTATTTTGTTCTGTTCCCGGGCTTGTAAAATTTATAACTTAAACAGAAGTTTTCGCCGAAGAAACTTCACACCTTGTTAGAAGACTCATAATTACATTGGACTTACAAATTCTACGTTTTTCTTACTATACAAGATATATTTTATTTCATGGAAGCTTTCCCTTGGAAATTTTCAAGTTTATACAAAAATTGGATATAGTAAAGCTGTATTTCATTAAAATATGAAAATCCTTGAATCTGATAGAACTAAATAGTATTTTTAAGGTTAACAATTTTTTTCTGTATTAAAACTTTTTTATTATTTCAAAGATAATTTTTTCACATTAAATAAAAATAACTAAAAATATGATTTCGTGCATGTGGCTTACACAAATAAACGAAGTGGTCTGTTAGCCGGTCCACTTTATGAAATTATTCATTAGTTAACTGTTTCTTGTAGTGAATTAATTTTCTCGCGCGCGGTTTGACATTATCCTGCTAAAACCATTGTGGAATCTCTAAAACATAAATGTATTTCAACTGGTGCATAAAAAAGTAATAATCTAATCTCTCTCTATATCATAACATTCACTATAACGTTTTGACTACCAGTATTCTGGGTGTACTTAATGGTGTTTCAGCAATAGCTCATGGATTCTCATCGCCCCCAGATTAGCAATTCTGTTTGTTCACATAACCATTTAACCAAACGTTTGTTTTGATTACAGAATTTTTTAAATGTGCGTTGTGTGAAGTTCGAAAAATTTTTATAAAATGAGACTTGTTACGATAACGAATTTACACCTTTCGATCATCATCAACAACAAACACTACGCTTAAATAACATTGGCATTTGCTTGTTGTGTAAGCACTGTCCAGCTAGCTTCTCAAGAATCATCGATCAACAGTTCCTCAAATAAATCGTTCTGAAGGAATGATGGGCATCATAAAAGTACCTTGATGCCCAATATGTCCCTCAAACTGACCCATTCCTTTCAAATATTTAGAAAATGTTGCTCCGGCGTCTACTCATTCTAAACTTACTTAATCCAGCGAACATAACGGAACCTATTTGTCTAATAACTCAGCATTTCATAATTTATCTTTCCACGGAGCTAAAGGAGACGACAGATTACCTGGCACCAAATATTATTTATAAATACGAGAAATCCAGCCGTATTGAAATAGTGAATTCAATTTTCATACTAAAAAAATTAAATTTGTGGACTCCAAATGCATTCACTCGCTAGCCCTTCGTGAGCACATCTCTCATAAAAAAGCAAATTGTAATAATATCAAATCTCTTTGATGTATCGATACTGGTCGAAACACGAACAACAAATATTTGCAACTACGTGTATTTCATGACTCCAAACAAATATTAAGTATGCAAACATTTGTTAACAGTTACTAAAATTTTGTTCTCTTAGTAGATATGTGTGTATATTAATTTATAACAATTTAACGTCGAATTTTGTGAATTATCATATATCTAAAATGGTAATTAAAAATAGACAGTTTTCTTTCATGCTATCTATTTTCATTTGCCGCATTAACAAAATACATTTTCTCAAATTCTTTAATTCTTAATTTATGTTCTTTTGAATGAATATTTGGACACGAAAAACTCTTCACAAAATACGTTATATATATTTATAACAGAAAATATAAAATAAATTTAATTCAATAGTTAACTAGAAAAATACATGAATATTTCTAGAAAAAACATTTCCTATATTTTATTTTGGTTATTTTTGCCAATTACGTACTTCATTAATTACTGTCGTCAAAACTCAAACAAAAAAAATACTTCCCTGTGGAACACCTGCGTTTATCTCAGAAAACTAATATTAGATTCCATTTCGGTATGGTAACTAATATAAATATAACTGGGATCACTATAAATATTCAGTAGACCTTAGATTTAAATGCAAAATACTATTTCCTTATCCTTATCTACCGTATATCTAAAGTAAAACGTTCTTGGTACGTAATCGCGAACTTATGTTCATACCTGTGTTTTTTTAAGAAATTGTAAGTTGATAAAAGAAAGTAATACAATTTTAAGGTACTTCATCATTTTGTTTTCTTTCTCTGCAAAATCAATAAAAGTTTCTTCAATCTACGAACTTTCTTCGCACCTGATTCATTTTCTACTTTAAAAATTTTCTAAGTACAATTTCTTTCTTAATCTGCCGACACAACACTGTTTATTTTTGCCTGTTATCATTTCGGTAACTTGGAAGAGCTTGGAGGGCTTTGATAACAACTTCCAACTTCATTAAGTATACGAAAGACTTCTTAAAAGTGGAAAAGCGTCAACACGTTGTCCACTGTTCGTTGTTTGGATGAGAAAAAGTTTTATCAAGAAAATTGATATAGAGGACCGGTGGGTATATCAACTTCCCTTCTTTTTTCAAGAAAATATCCATGTATATATAAAAACATTTTCAATTTGTAGGAAACTTTTATTTGGAGATTTTTGTGGAATATAATTCAACTTTTTCAAATTAAACCCAACCAAAATTATTAAGTTTCAACGAAAATTTGTGTTTAGAATAAAATCCAAATATATTGTTCTGTTGTGCACTTTTCCACAAATTGAGTTCTTTTAGTGGCTGTTAAATATATATTACTAACTGATTGCTCAAAGAAAACAAGTTATTGCTTTTTCGAGAAACGTTTCATCGTTGTTAACATCTATGGTTTTATCTGTCTATTGCAAATGGTTGCGAAGAGTTGGAATTTTCAGTGTACTAAAATGATCAAATACTGTTAAAGAGCAACGGCTCGTCGTATGATCTACTCATTGGAATTATAAGCAGCTAGCATTTACCTCTTTCACTTGCTTTGATTAGTTTTTCTTCAAAATAATATGCAAGGAATAAGTTGGGTCATCTGAAAATACCTCTCCAGAAACTTTTCTGTGAACAAAACAGAGATAAAAAAAGTAAAAAACTCGTAAACCACTAAAAGTTCTTTATGATAACTTCCATTTCATTCTGAGCATGTTAAGGATTGTTTAAGGTGTTTTTGGGGTTGGTTTCTCGACTACCAGATATATAAACAACTCAAAGTTTGCTAAAGCGTAATATAACTCTTCCAGGGAAATTGCAAAGATGAAAAAGGAAATAAACTTGGTCGTTGGCTTGAGTGTACGCTATATAAATATCCTTGCGGTTTTGCTACGACTTGTTTTTCTCTAAATTTCTAGCGATGAAGTAAGTTTGTGGTCACTAGTTAGTATTTGTTTCCAGTCTGACTTATTCAAAGAATTCAAATGAGATAGGTTGGAAATGAGACAACTAAAATAATAACTAGCTTCGATTTATCCAGAAATTGAATTTCAATAGCTTCTTTCTGATTTTTTGGTAAAAAAACCATATTTTGCACAGTAGAGTTTTCCGAATACCTTGTGAAGTATATGAAAGTGTACTAAATATTGTTGGAAATCATTCATATTATCTTGAATATTTCTATTTGAGTATAGAATCTCTAGCAAAACAATAATTTAGTAAATATGAGCTCCCGATGATGAAAAATAGTAATACCCTTACACATATACCGAGTGAACAAAATGATTATTTACTATGAGAATCTGTGATACCTTTATTTCATCTATATATTCTACCTTAAAAGATTTAATTAACTCCTCCATTTTGTCAAATCTGCTGCCGAGATTTGAAAAATCGATACATCCTTTTCTCATTTGAACTAATATTAGCAGATTAGACCCCTCTTTCCAACAAACAGGAGAATAATGATGAAGCGATGACGTTTGACGTCCGTTTTAACATAATTGTTTTAAACCTCAATGCAGTTTGGCGCTAACTGTAGATAATCTAATGAAAAGTTGGGCAGTTTTGTTGAATTCAAAGTTGGGGTCTGTCGGATGTGCAGGGACTCATTAGTAAAGTTTGGGATTTATTAACAGAACCGTTCCATCGAGGTTAAGTTAGTGTAACCTGAGGTAATTGTCAGTTATTTAGTCGTTCGCCTCAGAAGTTTCAGTAGTAATAAATATACTTCAATTATTATCAGAAGGTCACTATTAGATTCGATAGAATCATTTTTACGGTTGCCGTTGAATTTTCCTCATTCACCAAGCTTCAGTTCAACTATATGCTTCTGAAAGTTTTGAAGAAATTACTATCGACAAGTTCTTACGTCCATATAGTACCGAAACTCGTGATTTTGCCACTTCTTTTGCGAATCAACAGTTAACACTAAAGTCGCCTCATGAGGGTTCTTGTTTATTTGCCAGTAATTACTTCTTCATCTAATTTTTTCATTCTACTTCCGAAGATATCTTCCGAAATATAACCACATCTCATTTGTTTCAAGTAACATATTAGATGTTCAGTCACTGATCTTTGTAGTTCTATCGAATGAAATAAGGAAAAATTAGATATATATAGTACAACATATAGGAAAGGAGATAAAATAATTAATAGAATCCGGAAAATAAACATCAGATTTTTGACTACTTTTATGCAAGTTAATTTATTATTTTTTATGATCGAATAATGAATAATGAAATATCTAATTGCATACAAAAAAAATTATGTACCCACCCTTAATTCGTACGTATAAATAATATCAATATATTTCTCCAGTATTTTTTTAATACTTCATACGAATTTATTATTATTAGATATTTCTAATTCCAATTTAATTCCTGTTTCAAATTCCCTGATGTATTTTAACATTGTATTTTGTTTTCTGGTGGCTTCAAGTAATTTTATCAGGAACTTAGTGTATGAAATTTTTTTACCAAACAAACCAACTCGAAGAGAAAACTTATATTGGATTTTTTTGGTAAATAAGCTAGTTCTGCCAGCTTTCAGACACTCTAGTAAATATTTGTGAACTTTGAAATTACAGAAAATTTTTGTTCTTCGCTACTATTACTTGGAACTAGGACAATCAAACTACTACTGCCTCAACATAATACTAAGCAGGAAACTTTTACCAGAAACCAAATAAAAGAAGTTTTTATTGCTATCAATTGATATCTTCAGAAATGATTCGACTTCATTTCAACAAATTCTCGCAGATTTTGATTTGATTGATTGAATGTCGTTGTAACATTTATTTGTCATGCTATTATAATAATCTCAACTCAAAGTTTCATCTAATAAATCTATAAATCGTATGTAATCGGCTGTTCAATAAATTCTTTCATTCAATAAAAGATGGTGCAACCGTTTTAATGAGTTTTTTCGTGATACTTTATGAGCACGTGTAAAAGCGTTCGTATAGTTTCAGTTCAAAGTCACACTATTTTGGTACAATGGAAACATTTCAATATTGTGTGATGATATATAATTTTTATAGTTCTGGAAGCTGGAGCACTGGAACAAATCCAGTGAAAATTGTCAAAAATAAACTCTTTCTCTTCAATGACATTGCAAAAATAAACTGTACTTCTTAAGTGATCAATTGACCCACGTGAAAGCCTTCTAAACAGAAATTATACCAAAAATAGTAAAAGTTTGCCACAATAATTATAAATCAATGCAAGAGGCTAAGAAGCCGGTACTTAGACTCCAAATATAGTTAGGGTCCAGCTATCGGACCAGAGCGTGTTAGCATCAGTTCTTTGAAAGAAATGACTTGTAAGCACTGGTACAACATTGAACTATTATTGGAATATTTTTGATTAGTAACATATTTCCATCAACACGTCTCACAAAGTTTAAAGAAACATACCGAAAATTAGTGCATTAAACAACGAGCTATTGCAACAACGATCTTATTTGCCACACCTGGCACCCTCTGAGTTCTGGCTCCTCTCACATCTCAATCAATTCATGGTGAAAAACTACTACCTAGAGACTAATAAACGAAGAGATAATAGCAGCGGTGGAAGCGTACTTCGATAGTATTCCAGATTATCATTTCAAGCATGGAATCCATGATTCAAAACATCACTGAAATAAATGCACCTAAAACATAGATTATATTCAATAATAAAATGTCTTTGAAACCAAGAAATTGTGTTTTTTTTATCGAACGAAAAAAATTTTTAATTTTATAATCCGATCTCCAACAATGGAGATTCATTTGCTGTTCTTTATAAGCAAAAAATATTTTGGCGAGACTCGTCCCTTACATCTACCTTGAGCATGTCTCTTAAAAGGCATCCTTATCAACTCTAATAAACCAAATTGATGGCGTGTGACTTTAATATGGCACTGTCATTTATCTAGCTGCGGGTTATTGAGTTTTTGTCGAGATTGAAGGATTTCGGAACTTCTTATTACAATTTCATTTTTTATTGACAAACGATCTAACTAAAATGGAATACCTAAAGAGAACTTGGGAATAAATTATGGTTAGTAGGGGCAATCAATTATAGCAAATTAAAATAGTTCCTGTCAAGTTTGTTCTCAAGATCCCCGTGATTAGTATGTTCTATTTGACAAGCCGGATTTCGAAATTGAATTGCGAACAGGACCATGATTTAAGGTCGGTAGAGTTTATTAATACGCAAAAAAATGTATCACAATGTATACACATTTTTGTTTATTCGGGTTAACTAAGATAATTCCAATAAATTCAAAATAATTTGATAAAACTGGCCGCATCCAAACACTAGTATTTCAAATTCATCAAACTCCAACAATCGACCTAAAAATAAATGACAGATTCGTCAGCTACACCTACGGCTAGATAAAAAAACTAAACACTTATTTTTTCAATCAAAACAGTCTCAGATAAAAATATATTCGTTGCAATTGAAGCACTACGGGGAATATCTTAATATCTTCATGGAAAAGTTCATCTCGATGTATTCTTCGATGCTTTTTCGATATGTTTAATTTTAATCCCGGAAATTGTACCTAGGCAGATTAAAAATATTTTTGTACAAATGATGATTAAATGGAATATTTGATGTTCATCATAAGGTTCGAATTAAATGTCAGAACCAGATGATAGCATCCGAGAAGATTAAAATTGTTTCAAAGAAAATGATTCATGCTATGACGTATAGAACATTTCCATACTTGATTCAGAAAATGTGTCCAAAAAAACTTCAATAATTGTATCATATATGTGTTCGGTATCTACCATTGTTCATTAGGGTACAATTACTCAAATTCATCTACGGCATCAATATTCATTTAGGAATTTCGTATGTATTCTTTTTCTTGGCTTTTGGCTGAAGAAGGCTACAAAATTCTGGAATCTGTCAGTAATGATAATATACTGACTCTCAGTGAAAACAATTAGTTACGGGCGAAAGAAAGTTGGAATGTCCTTCGATCCCAGAAAATAATTGAGAAATGGCAAAAAATTGACAAAGATGCTTGTTTAAAAAGGCGATGACTATTTGAGGGGTTAGCTCAGAAGTCTTAGAGGTTTGTGCAAAATCTTTTAAGAGACGATTTTTCTATCTATCTATCAATACGCATAATATTTCTATCAAGCGTCTATACCCAATTAATTAATTTTCCTGATAATGAATACAAAGCTAGAATTAGTAGACATTGGTGTTTAGTTTTGCCACAAACCGCTCATAAACTAGCTAGCAAAGACTTTATTCTAATACATGTACTGACTGACAAGAACAACAAGAACTCTTCATTAAACTATATTTTCAAGCTTTCGGGAAATGTCCTTTCCATCATCAGGAATACTACAATATAGAATATATTAGAATATATATATATATATATATATATATATATATATATATATATATATATATATATTGTGACGCTGTCTACAGAGGACAAACATCTCAGTATTTAGAAAATAGACTAAGGGGTCATGAATACGATAAAAAAATAGAACTGCATTAACGAACTATGAAATATCAAAAAAACATGAATTCAATTATAAAGATTCAAAAAAAGAGAATTTTTAGAAATGGTTCACATTAATAAGAACGAAAAAGCTATAAATCTAAATAATTTAAGTCAAATTCCTAGCTCTGTTTTGTGAATTCTAATAAATTTAATATATTTGAGATGTGGAAACCAAGAAAAAATTATTTTTTGTTATTGGAACAAAGTTCTAAGTTGATTTTATCCTTATTTTGATATTCATGATGAAGGTGATCTATAGATCAATATAAATAAGCAAATTATCAGTGTCAATATCATATTTTGATCAAGTCGAAACGCCAAAATTTATCTTTCTTTTAAAAACTATCAAAAAAAACTAATTTTGAAACAAAAGAGACCGAAAATCAAGAACATTTAAATGCATTAATATATCAAAAGGTCTAAGAAAGAGGAAAATGAAGAAATTTATATATATATTTATAAAATCTTGTCTGTTCAACATATTCCCCATTCCATCGTCAAAATATCGCAAACCAATAAAAAACGGTCGTCGATACAATAACCAACAATCCAATCAAAATTTATATTTCACTAAATTCATATTAGATATATTTTTAGCTACCTTACTGTATGCCGTTACCTATAGAGCTAGGCCAACACGAACAACAATTTATTGTCCAATTCTGTAAATACCATTCCCTTTGAGAATTTCCTTTCCATGTTACAAACAATGTTCTGTCTGAGAAAAACACTGATGTGTGAAATAAAACAAGAGAAAAAGTCTCTTTCAGAAAGCAACAAGGGTGCCCCAAACAAACATCGATTTGTTTCCATTTTAGTTAAGAGAACATAGAGTTGCAATCTCGGTTGATTCGAGGACGAAAACATCAAATTTTATATGACTGACCGAGTTTGAGATTGAACCAACTTTTATCCATTTGAAAAAAAACTAACGAACTTGAAAAATAATGTAGGAAATCGGAAAACACGGCTGCTTGTTTTGTTGTGAATTCGAAACTACTGCATTTGAAAAATAATATGTGGAAGTCTATTATAATGTGTCAAATTGCTCGGAAAATTCTTTGCTTGGAAAGGGAAAAGTGCTTTTTCAAATTGGAAATCGATTGAATATTTATATAAGATGGCAAAAAATTTATGTGATACTACTTTCTGGAACCGATCTGATAATTTTAAGAAAAAAATAACTAGTTCTGTAACGATTTAATAGCCAAAATTAAGAAGTTTGGTTCAAGGAAATTGGTAACATCGATATTCTTATGAACAAGAAGTTCTCAACATAATAAAGGTGCGAGTGTGTATTTCCTTACTTTAAAATATGATATAAGACTAGTTAGATTCATATGGTCTTTCTAATACCTTTTTGTAAATTATTTCTCTACTATTGATTTCAAATATGTATTTAAAACCAGTTTGAAATTACTCTACAAATGATTTTCTCTCACCAGGCATCTGATGGGCAAGTTCAAGATGGAATTTGAATTTTGAATCTTCACAGCCAACTTAGTTTGGTTTCTTCTCCGTCTCTCACTGTTCACAATAAAAGTCTTGATTCTAGCACACTCTGTCCGAAAAAAGCTGAAATTTCAGGAAGATGTATAAGGTCACCATCGTATCATTTTTCTCGACACTGTTCAAGGTTGATATACTAAGAAAGACAAATCTATAAATGATGAATGATAAATTTTTTGCTTACCATTAATCAACCGACTGTTTCTGTGAAAGAATGGCGTGTTACTTATAAATATAACCCACTCGCGTCATAATTTTCATTATATCATAATTCTTCTTGCCAAAAGTTTCATTGTAATTCAAAATAATTACCCAATTATGTTAATCGCTCTCCTTTGTTTAACGACCTAAATCACTGACCCTAAATAACTTCAACAGAGTAAGCTTTTTATTGAAGAATTTTTCTTGGAAACTGCCGCTTTTGGGTTAGTTATAGAGAGGAGGAGCCTTTCTATGCTAATGTATATTTATATTAAGGTGCAAGGAATCCCCAATATGCATGCAAAGTGCGGCGTTTGCTTAATGCCTCATATTTATGAAAAGGAAATTAAACTTTACCGACTTCATTCTTCCATCCGCGACCAGCCGAGATATTTTCCTTCCCTGGAAATGAATTATACAGTTTAACGGGCTACGAGGAAATAATTTATCGTTGAAATATGGATGAAATCGGAAAAATAACCTGATTATTACATTTTAACCAAACAGAGAGGAATTTATAATGGACCCAACGTATTTTTATCTTCCCCAAAAAACATATATCTAATGCATTTATAGTGAATGATGTGTTCACTTATGACGAACGAGAGGGCTAACAGTTTCAATGGAAAAATTTCTGAATGTATATAAAGAGGAAAAAAACTAAATACAATACAGTAATATTTCATTCAAAATTATCATAATTAAAGGTTACTGATATTATTAACTTGAATATCACCAGAGCGTTGGCATTTCTATTATATATATATCATTATTGAGATATTTATATGATAAGCAATAGTTTTAGAAAGAGATAAAATCCCGAATATATTCAGCTATCATCATGGCAATAGAAATAAACCTGTTTATTTACGTAAAACGATTCACTATCCCAAGTTGTGAACAAATTTTATTTTTATACTCCATCATCTGTCACTAGCTGTATAATATTATCTTCCCAAAGTACCCTAAAGAGTTATGTCCTTAATTCGTTATGATAATGCTAGTTAGAACTGCTTCCACAAAATAATAATCATTATGATATGTTTCTAGAAAGTTTTATAAAAGTTCATATTTTCTATTCGGAATATGGAGTAAACAAGTCAAAAGTTCTCCAACTCTATATATAAACTTATTTTGCACCATGAAAATTTAACAGATTTAACAGTCTACAGAAACTTTTTTGATAGGCTGCAGATAAAAATTGATGAACAAAGAAAACAATAGAGCACTTTTGTATGAAAAGAGTGATCAATATCTCTGTAACCTTTCAGACGTAAATTCTACCCGTACTCTTTAAACTTTTCTCAGTTGAAAATATATTTCGTGAACTTTTGTTTTTCCCTGATCATTTTGTGATTGAACGAAAGAACATAAACCAGTCTTCGGTCAAAAAGTCTTTGAAACTACTATTTATCTGATATATTGCCCGATATACGAAGATAGCTCGAATTTATGATTTTGATTCATTCCAAATAATTTCCTGTGATTAATGACGTGCATCGTCTACCTCATAGAAAATTGAGAAATTATTTCAACTTTTTCCTGTAAAACAAGAACATGAACACAAGTTTTTATATTTATTTTCTGTATAAAATTTGTCCAATATATAATTTGGCACAAATATTTTATGTCAGATTATGAATAGTTTCATTGTATCAACCAAAAACATCATTTTATTAAGTCGCAAAATGAATTGAATTATATTTAAGCTGAAATAACCATACTCCTCTTATCAAGGGAGTAATTGTTTATTAGATACACATGATCTGAATATTAGTAACACAAAAACAACTGCTCAAAACTATAAATAAATAATAAATATTATAGTATAATCAAAGTATGTCTCGTATATACTTGGAAAAAGCCAATACGAAAGTAATCAACTCCTACTCCGATGAAAGAGTTTAGACTTGTAGGTATTGTGTCTAAAACTTTTATAAGAATGACGGTTGTGTTAGATTTTATCAAATCTTGTCTTACTACGAATTCTATCAGGTTTTGTGTCTGATTGATTTGATATTACCAGAGCCGCTAATTTAGAAGAGATAACGCGAACTCTTTCCTAATTTTGATGCACTTTGATATTAATATAGTAAGTTTTGTAGCCATATTGGGGTAACATGTGTAACATGAAAGATTCTGAAGAATTTCTTTTGAATCGTTGGTTATGAGATCAAAGTTTTAAGTTAATGGAGACTCACTATGCAAAAATAGGTTTGAAAGATCCTATTCTAGACGTAGCACTTCAATAATCATCGAATTAAGAACTGCAAAATTTTGATACCTAATACTAAAGAAATGTTTCATTTTAAGTACAACCAATTTTCCAATGTGAATATTTTCAGTGAAATATCTTAGTTCTGCCCTGCAAACATACTTTCCGATACTTTTCAATTAAACATTTTCTTTCTATTTCCATTTAAAGCACGTATTCTTTTGAAGTTTAACACTTTTTTGCAGCTGCGAGCCTTTTTACGTTCAGTTTTTCTCTTGTGAAAATATTTTCTCATTTGTGCAAAAGTATTGTTTTAGAATTAAAAAGAGGCAAGTATCCATGGTATTTATTAATTCCTCCAAAGCTATTGGCACATTTTTGATGAATTTTTGCCTTTAAATAAAAGAGTTAGTCTTTTGTACGATATAGAACCGGTTTCAGATATTGAATATTTCATAAATTCAACATCAGAGTTTGGGTGCTTCTGAATGATAAATAAATAAAAGAATATTGGAAAATTATAAAATACTTAGTAGTATATTAGTTATTATAGCCTAGAGAGGAAATTTATTCAAAACATGAAGAAAAACAGGTACATACGGTACATTCAGGTTCAAAAGTACTTATCAGTATCAAATCAGATTCAAAAAGCTAGATCCTATGTTATTACTATAGCTTATAGGATTTTCTGTTCTTATAATTATTTATTCAAATATATATATATATATATATATATATATATATATATATATAAACTGATTAAATTGTATTTTGAATTTAATCAGATTCACATCAATAAACGCCTGTTATTAAAATATCTTGTGAATCCTGATCACCAATTGAAGCGATTGCATGTATAGCAACTATGAAACCAAGACGTTAATTCTATTTCAAACTTCCGATTAGTATTTGCAAGTGTAGTTGAATTAATGCCTTCAAAGGATAGTTGGCCCTTACTCAATCGTCGTACACCAAACGAAGTTGAAACTCCATCCACCAATAGCAGAAATTCTCAAATCATCAATTCCATCAAAATTAACTTTCAGTACACGATCCGGCTATATAAACCTGGAAGGTGCTTGTTTATGGGGCACTAAAGAATGATTACACGTTTTGCATTTTTACGGTCGAAATGAAGATATTTTAGGAATTATTGGTCGGTAGCAGCCACAAAACTTCGAAAGGGGACAATAAAATTTAATTTCAGTCTGAAATATGTATGAGGCATCTCGATACGTATTAAATATATTTGACCGTTACTGATTCGCTTCCAGTAGCGAGTTTATTAACACATGAACGAGTCAGACGACAATTTTTGGCTTTTATTATTTCAGCTTTAGCACTTCAACCCAAACAACAAATTTTATTTTATTTCTAGTTTCACGATTATTTTAGCGGAAGCGAATATTTCACTTAGATATTTCAGACTCACGTGCCGTGTATTGCTATTGATTCTATTTTTAAAACATCTCTCTATTATTTAAAGTATATAATTTAGCTTAACAGTCCTTGATCGGGTGTAGGATTATCTGAATCTATTTAACGTTACGACTCAAATTATGCTCCACTGAATTCTCCTACTCTTACCCCATTCACCAACTCCTTTCCGCTACACTTTCATTCATTTTTTGTATTAATTTGAAATTATTTCTTATTTATAGTATTACACAGTAAAAAATCGAAAAAATATACAAAAATAAAATGCGTAATATGAATTGTGCTTTTGTTTAATCACATTCATTTGTGGTTTGAAGATATAACATCACTCAACAAGTCGTGTGACTAACTGAGAAAAACACATTTTTTGCCAAAAATCGATTTTATCCATCAATGTTATCTCCTTCAAGAGCAATACAATCATTCCAAAGCTTCTGTATCTTCTCGATGCCATGCTTGTAGAAGCATTTGTCTTTTGCTTTATAACAGGCTTCAGTTTCAGCCAGCAATTGCTTCTTAATTTGAGCTGAATTTCTTACCGGCGAGCATTTTCTTCATAGCCAGTAGTCGAAGTGTAATTCGTTCAATTTAACCATCGTTGCCATTGACACAATCAGTGCATTGTTTTGGTAAAACAGTAGTTTTTCCTTTATTTTTGCTTTCAAATGATCCAACAACTCTATGTAGTATTCGCTATTGATTGTCTGTCCCTGTTCAAGATAGTCAAAGAACAATATTCCATGCGCATTCCAAAATACTGAAGCCAGAACCTTCCCAGCTGACTGTTGTGCTTTTGGACGCTTCGGACGTGGTTCACCGGTAGCAGTCCACTCAGATTATGATTCTGGAGTGAAGTTATGGATCCATGGTTCATCCATTGTACCATATCGATGCAAAAAATCTGATTTATTACGTGTAAACATGACTGAGAACTGCTCTGAATCATCAACACGTTGTTGTTTTTGATCGACTTTGAGTTAAAGAGGCACCAATTTCGAAAAAAGCATGTACAGTATTTTTTCCATCAAGAAACAATGATAAATTAACACACGAAATTATTTCGAATCCTTTGTTTTGAAAATAACAAAAGTAACTTCACTTGAAAGGCTGTCACTTTTTTCTGATTTATCGAAATGCCATGAACTTTCACAAATAGCCTTTTGAAAGTACTTCATAAATGCCATATGGATTTGACAATGGCAGCGCCATTTGTGTGTCAGCCACACGACTTATTAAGTGATGTAATATGTATAATTATATCCAAATTGAAGACACTTTTCATTTTTTACTGTGGTAAATAGATTGATTCTATCTTCTATTTCAAAAAGTTTCAAAATTATCCTAAAATTATTTATTTATTCATTTTGACATCTGAAAAATAAAAAAGAATCAACATTCGTGCATATAAATAATTTGTACTACTTCTTTCTTCATAAATTTAAATGAATGCCTGACTAGCTTAAACTTTGGCCGTTTAAAACGCTTATGAATTTCCCTCTTAACATATAAAATCATATCAATATTCATTCATAATAAAATAAACCTACGTTTTTAGAATTTTTAAAAAGTTAACAGTAAGAAACAATAACATCAAATAAACTGTCAGTGTATATGGGCGTATTCACAACTGTATGATTATATCGACATGCTTATAAATATTTTCTCTATGACATTCGGTATAGTATCACGTCCGGTAATATTTTGTGAATTATTTGCATTTGTACGCTCAATAAATCTGTTGCTTTAATTTTAATGGAGGAATTTGTTTCCGTTTTCAATGGAACGTATTCAATTCTACGAAGAGAAATAACACACGATCAATGTGAGACTAGTAGAACAGGAAAATTGGAAACAATTGTATTGCTGACGGCTTTTTTTGTTACGGGTAAAATTAAATTGTTCAGTTGATGCTGTAGTTGGGGAGTGAAATTCATTTATAATACTTTCTCATATCACTAGTATTAATCAGATAGATACTTGAAAAGCTAATTTCCACTGGAGATTTGAAAGTGATGGATCCATGTTTCATCCATTGTCACATATTGACACAAAAAATCTGATTTATTACGTGTAAACATGACCGAGAACTGCTCTGAATCATCAACACTTTGTTGGTTTTGACTGACTGTGAGTAAACATGGCACCCACTTTGAAAAAGGCCAAATGGAAAAGGAAAAGGAAAAATGGTCAAATGTTCATGCATAATTGTAAACACACTGCCTTCTGATATCTTTACGCCCTCAGCTATATCACGCACTTTCAGTTTATGATTAAGGATAACCAATTTGTAGCTTTTTTTATGTTTTCTGGAGTAACCATCTCAATTGGACGACCAAAACGTTCACCATCATCGGTGTTCAACTTCAGCAAACACTTTTGAAGCCATTGCTAAACTTATACAGTATTTTTTTGAAATTGTTTTGAATCCATTGTTTTGAAAATAATAAAACTACTTCCACTTAAATGGCTGTTACTTTATTCCGACTAATCAAAATCTCATAAAATTTCACAAATAGTCTTTTGAAATTGGTACTTCATAAACGTCATAAGGATTTGACAATTGCAGCGCCATCTGTGTGTCAGTCACACGAACAATTAACCCAATTATTCTCTATCGAGATTCGATTCACCATAAGATTCTAAAGCGCGTTTACAAGTTATCAAAGCTATTTTATATTTGAAACCTCATTTGGCATGAGACTCATATGAACTATAGAATGCAAAATATCTGTTTTATACAAAAATCAATTATATCGCGCGATACTATCAAATATTTAACGAATTTTCTCTTGGATAATGTATTATTATCAAAAGAAAGAGAGATTGACTAGAATTTATTGAAAATTTGATTAAAAATTTCATCCAATCAGATGAAGAACAAATAGTCAAACTAATAAGTTGAATAAAGTGATACTGTGAAGCAGTAATTTGAGTTTCAAACTGAGGAACACTAGGCGAGGCTTTATTAGGTGAATACTATGATTGTTAGATAATATTGTTTGGATGTTTTGTTCACAACGATCTTTTAAGACATATTTCTGCAGTAATCCATGAAACTAAAAATAAAATGTTCATGAGTTAATATTTGGGACAGGGAGAGAGTAAAAAAATGTAAAATTATCAAATCATAATATCAAATAGAGCTAGGCGAGCTATTAATGATTATTTATTCAGAATAACGGATCTAAAAGCATAAAAAATCTGAAGACAGATGTGGAAGATGATGGATAAGTCCAATGTTCCGTTAAACGGATTAGACAAGTGAGTTACTGGAATTTCCTTCGTTTGAAATGATCTAAACAATATCTAGTTACTTTTCCGGTATAGTAAGACTTGATATTGAATTAAGTAGAACTCAGGTTTTAATTCGAGTTGGCGTAAGTGTTGCGGAGAGCTCAACTCTTCGAGATAACTGAAGCTTTTGACTAATTAGCGAGTCAAAAAACTTTTGGAATTCACATCTAAATACGACTCTTGTGTATATGTATGGATGCCTTCTTGCTCCTTTGACGAAAATATTGAAGAAACCAAAGTTTTATTGAATTGATTGAACATAAATAGAGGTTTATTCTATACACTAAACTCTGAACTATTTCAAATTAATAATTAAGTCGTTGCAAAAAGTAACGTGACACAGTTATTCCAATGTGTGTTCTGTATAAAATATACGGGTGAGCAAATATTTGAGAAAAGGAAAATATGTGGGGAAATTGATGGATTCATATCTGATGGACGTTTCAATAGAAAAAAATTACCAAATAATGTTGTTGAGTAGATAGTCGTATGATTACACATCAAATGAGAAAATAACATAAACAACTTAGATGACATTATGAATAATTTATAGACTTCGATTAGTCATCGAATCTATTGATTAATAAACTATAAAAAATAATTTCCATAATGTATTGTTCTAAATAGGGATTAGTAGAGAATGTTAAATAATCTGCCACATGATGAGCTTTGTAAGAATGTAGATGAATATCAAAGCTCTTTCTATTTAATAATAATTATTATTTTATACAAAAAATTCTTAAAAAACCTAATAATACTGGATGATACTTCAAGTTAAGGTGAAAGCAGATATCTTGATTTCGTTTGCCATATTTTATCAGTTAATTATACTCGACAAATTTCCAAATACAAAGGTGGATTAGAAGAGCCAAGAATTCTCCTTGTTAGATTCTTTGGAATACAATCCGTACACGTAATATTTCCCCAAAAGTGAATGTTACATTAATAAAACATGGAGCTGTTGTTACAATGAGACAACTGTTATTGGAAACTAACAAAAATCCACTAATTTCTAGTATTGTAGTCGTTGAAAGGAAAACTTTCTATCTACATATATCATGAAATGGATTTTTCAATATTTTATAAGAAAACTTTGTATAATTATTGTGACATTGATATCTACATCCTTTGTAGAGGATCGATATGAAAATTTTGAATTTCGGCTCCACCATGAATAGGAGCAAATTCTAGTTTTTTATTTAACTTTCACAAGTGAGGTTTCTCATAATATAGTTGAAGTTGATTCAACACAATCGGTAAAAATCGAACACTCAGCCATTACCGTTGGTTTGAGGCTATAGTCTATGAGATGAAATATTTTCCACCATTCGCAAAATCCATTCCAGCTAAAGTGAATAGGGTTAAACTAGATTAAGGGTTGGGCTAAATATAATTGCTCGTTAATCCGCACAGCCCTACGGAATATTCCGCACTAACAGCTGGAAATTACCTTATTCGAATTATTTCGAATCAACGCGTAAACATATTTAATCCTTTCAGCCGTCACACCAAAATTGATATGGGGTGGATTTAAATTGTTGTGTTTACCAAATTTCGCATCAATAAAATTTCATTCATATGGTATGTGTAACAAATATCCCCCAATTAACATTACTTCTTCAGCTAGGAAATGATGACAGTCGTACCACTACTGCACAAAAAAGTGAAGAAAACGCAACCTAATGAAACTGAGGAGAAATATATTCATCAATCACAAATAGACAGACATTCACAATTTTAAACAACTGTGACCAATGGATTATTGTAGCATAATTATTTCCATTAATTATTAAAAAAGGAAAATTATTCATAAATATCCCATAAAATCCGTTTTCAAATAGAATTATAACAGCCCCCGTATACCCCCTATTCGGACCAATACAGGATATAATTACACAAAATCATAAATAAACGGAGAAATATTTAGTATAATTCCTTTTTATATCTGTAAAAATTAACTTTTTCGGAATTATTTTTCCTTTAACGTTAACCATGTATTTTGAACAATTTATAATATGAGTTTATGCTAACAAAAACAACAATACAACCCTCAACCCCAATATAAATGGAGGTGAACGAAATAATAGCGAAGAAATTTTTTTTGGTTTTGAACCTGGCAGAAATAATATTAATCATTCATGTTAACACAAAATATACACTGGCTATAGAATAAAAACGAGCTCTAAAAGCAAAAATATTCAACAATAAGAAAAAGGCGCAATTTATTATCGCTGGTATCGTATTTTTCCATGTTTATGTCGCAATGCCTTCAATTATTAAGAAATTGCAATCAATTTCTTTCAAGATCAAAATATTGCATAGACGAATATTTTACATCATCACTAATCAAAATTCCATAAGTAAAGGTAAACAAATTCATAGCTTCAAATTCTATTTACTATTTTGTGGCCGGTTTAAATATGAAAATAAAAGCGCTAGGTAAAGTAAACAAGAAAGAGTGGTGGGTGCATAACTGGGAAAAATTATATCTGCTGCTGCCTTGGTTTTGAAGTCTGATGGACAGAAAAGAGTACCCAGGCAATGGTGAGCTAGGCCTTGACTAGTTAGAATAAAGGGGAATATGAGTTTAGCTGTAGAATTAGACAAAAATCAGTTGTGAATGGATGAATAAACATCTGAAAACCCCATAAAGAACTTAAAACATAATATCGGCATATTATAAACTCATTTCTCTCAATAACTGCAGGTGGCACCAAACCGATAAAGTTGCATTTGCGAGATCTTACATGAGACAATCAGCTAAACTCCATCTGCGCTTGCTTTTAATCAAGAAATATTGCGTCTTGTTTTGCATTGCATATTGCATAATGTCAAGTTAAGACATTAATTGATATTATCATGTGAATCAAAGCTTGCTTTATCTAGAAAAATAATGCACACGACGTGAACATTGACGGATTTATTCAGAAGACAAGCAGGCACCAACAGAATGACAAGTCAGACATTACAAATTCATCTCCCACCATCTTATGGAAGAGAAAATGGGGTCATATATGGTTTGGATAATAGCGGACAAGATTGAAGTTAATTCATGTAATTTCGATTATTTCTAAAACTTTTCGAAGGAAGTCAATCTGTTTGTTCGATTGCATTCTTTTAAATACTTCATAATCCATTTGAATTAAGATAGAATGATATATATTTTCAATAAAAAATGAGAGTGTCTCATGTATATCGTATTACAGTTTTCTTATTCTCTTTTACTATATTTTTGATATCCCTGAAACAGCTACAAGTGATGATGTTTTATACAAATATATCCAAAAATAGGAACAACAACCTATACTTTCTCTTATAAAATTAGTGTTTTCGTCACAGGAAGACTAATTTTATATTACAAGAGCATATTAGCAAACGATTCGTATCTAATGAGATCACATTGTTTCTTACACAAAATCCTGTTATTGTTTCTCTTAGTTCAATTCGATCCCCACGGGTAGAAAATTAACAAACATCTATCACTAATTATCGCAAGTTTTACCCTCTGCTGAGCTACCCGTATGCCAAAGCTAAATACACCTCAAATTAGTTCCCCAACAATTGGTCATCGCCAGGGCTCAACTTTTTTATTCCATTTAGATAGTCCGGACAATTCATGTTTCGAATAACGTTTTTTTAAATCATAAATGTTGCACTTTAATTCAAGAAAAAGTGTCGAATAACGATAATACCTTTATTCAGTTAGCGACAAGGAGTTTGTTGTAGTGAAAAGTAAAATTGAAATTTCATGCTCACATCAAAGCTACTACAAAATCTCATAAAAGACATATCTATCTGATAGGTTTAAAAAACCAAAGCTCATCCTTGCAAAAGACGAGTTTAATATTATATAAATGGTAGACTTTTTTATTTTTTAATAAATATAATACATTTTCCAAGCCTCTTCATGGACTATGATACTTCTGTTATGATTGCAATCAACGAGCTCATGATTAATGCCTTCCTACCTAGATCACGTACGAGTACCTTATTCAGCTATGTCATAATCAGATCGTTATCTGAGCTTTATATATTCGTACTTTCACTAGGATATAGCCTGCTGATTACATTGTTATCTGTAATACAGGTACGGTTGATTGCTGGAAACTATTCGTCTGTTTATTTGATACTTATTTAATGGATTCGATGCGAGCGAAGCCGCGGGTAAAAGCTAGTTATATTTGGAATAAAACAAACTAGGATCGTTATGTTGGATTTCTACTTTTAAATTGATTACAGCAATATCCAGAAACACTGCCGTTTCCTGGACTATATTGCCTCGGAGAGTAGGTTGAAATCAATCCCAGATTAAACTTTTCTTGTTTATCTTCAGAGTAATATTACTGGAATTGAAAGATTTTGTTTACTCAACAGAATTTTTTAACTGCTTGTTTTTAACAATGTCTTAAGACAAATATCCTCCAACCTTATTAGTCGAAAAAAGTTTAAAAAATGCTGTGATAACAAAGTCTTCTAATTCATAAAAACAAATCTATCAAATCCATTACTGAATTATTATGTTTATACGGGACAAAATAATATTCGATTCGATAACTTCGATTCTTATATCTATAGAGATCAAAAGCAAAAAGGGCAAAAATTTCAAAAAGAAACTAAATAAAATTAATTAGTTATTATAAATCATGGACGATTAATACGAGTAATTTTCAATTAACAATAACATTTGAAAAATTTCAATCATCTGCTTCTATATTTCGCTTCTAAGTTGGCACAATAAGAGAATTACAACAACGGATCAGAAATTCTTATTGTCGCAAAATTGACAGAACAGTCTTAACATTTGCATTATAAATGAAATTTCACGTGCGGGGGCACTGAAAACGTTATATTAGGTTTAGTTTGCGGTGAATCGTCATAATAGAAACACGTGTTTAGTACAGTAAAGTGCTATCGAAAAGGATCGATTGCCTCAATCTAACTGACCAAAGTTTAGAACTGATTTTAGCATCACAAAAGCCAAGAAAAGGTGTAAATGACATAGTTCATGTGTTACGCCAATCATTTCAATTAATCGGGCATTAGAATAACGTACCATCTAAAAATGAAATTGTAAATCATAATTTCTTGTCCTCGATACAGCTCAAATCAATTCGTTTCTCTTTGGAAACGAAACACCAGTCCGGCAATAGGAGATATAAAGAAATATTATTTGGGAGTACTTAAGTACATTTCTGAAAATACCTTAAAATATATTTTGGTCTAAGGATTATTTGATAACATGAACTAATCATTTCAGAAGGCCAAACGACTAGTTTAAGTTTATTGTTCTTATTTCTCTAATCAATTTATAGTAATTCTTTTGAATATGAAAATGTATGGAATACCTAAATTATAAATTTATCGGCTGAATTTTGGATGTTGGTGATTCAACGTATCAAACAAAGGTGTTACTTTAAATGTTTTGTTTTATTTTTTCCTTTCTAAAATATATTTACAGTTCCTATCCCTAATCTTGATATTTGTAAGGCTTGGAAATACAAATGAGCATTTTTTTAATAGTATTTAAAACTTCTGCGATCATTATATCCAACTCATTTAACAAGCTTCGTTCTTTTTCATGAAAAAGCCTTTGAAAATGGTAAAAATTGAATAAAAATAGTAGTATGATGAGACTCATTAGAAAGGAAGGGTACAAAATATAACAGAGATTGAAGAAAAATAATTTGCTGGGGTCGAGAAGTGGAATGGGAGAGAGGGTTTAATCAAATTTTGAATTTTATTCATTTATGTTTATCAATGTAACATGGAATATATGATACTATGATAAATTTTCTAAAGAAATGTAGGTAAAAACGAATCAGTATCTAATCTAATATAAAATTTTTAGCTATTTATTAAAATTTTATACATTAATTATTTATGTTCATAAATGTAATATGGAATCTCACGTTTTTTTGGGTTTTTAAAGTGTGAAATCCTAGAAAATAGCTAAATATTGTACATTAAAAAAAATTTTCGGATTCGAGTTTTTTTCGCTTTATTCAAATTTTCTAGGAAAACTTGCCATAGTAACATATTTTTTACACCATCAGGAAGTAAAGATTTTAACGAACAAAAAGCTTTTCTGAAAAAGCCGATATTTTGATGTAAAGATTTTCGAATGAAAATTGAGGTGCTTTTTTGATATTAAGTCAAAATAAGGTAAAAATATAGATAATTTAAATAAAAAAAATTATAGTTTGTGACATAAAAAATTAAGTGTCCACAAAATGTCGTTAAAAAATATTTTTTTAAACATAAAAATAAAAAAAAGTGTGTTTCCAAAAGTTCCTACCATTATTTTATGGTTTCCAAAAACTATCAGCCCCTGGCTTAACAATGCTGATGTTGAAATGAATATCATAGAATGATCCTAAAAAATATTATTCTGGCCTCAATTGACCTCATATACCTCCATGAATATTTCGACATCAATACAATACAGTGAACTTCTCATACAACAATGGATAAACCATTTGACATTCAAAAATTAATTGAATATATAAAAAGTTAATATGCTAACAGCTTTGTAAAAATAAAACAAATGACTGATCTCAAAGTATTTATATAGTTTTTTAATCACTGTTGGCTCGCCTCTACCATCCTTCTGTGGTAAGTAACCTGCTCGTTAGTCTTATACTATACGTGAATCAACAGAATATCAGAAAACGGAAATCGGTTAACAAGTTAGCACTAGTTTTCGCCAGCAGACATGCCAACAATATAAATTGAAATTGTTCTTGATTAACAAATTCATCAGTCGGTTCGACCTGCGCGCCGCTAACGAGCTGGCCATTAATTGGGTTGGTAGACGTGAGAGCCAGAGCCAGCAGCAGTGCCATCTAGTAAGATACTTGCTTAGATCCAATGGCGTACTGTTAACATTATCTTAATAGTAAATCTGAAAAGTGTTAGTAGTACACATTTATTT
Organism: Diorhabda carinulata; assembly: GCF_026250575.1. NCBI lineage: Eukaryota > Metazoa > Arthropoda > Insecta > Coleoptera > Chrysomelidae > Diorhabda > Diorhabda carinulata. The sequence continues at coordinate 38,716,596 of NC_079460.1, read as the reverse complement.
CACTGAACATTAGAGAATAAAAGGAATTTTAAAATAATTTTTTATATCGTAGCATAAATGTTTTAGACTTGTAGTGCTCATCAACTTTTTTTGTCCTAATCATATTCAATTCCAACCGAAACTCTCACATTACAATCATTGGAATGTGGCTCTAGTAGAAAAAAATTAGGTTACATATTTTAAACTAATTTTCACATGAACAATTAATTCATTTTTATCCGTTTGACCAGATTAGTTAACAGAAGTAATTAGTTGAAGTTAAGCCAAGCAATTAAATTAATTTAATACCTAATAATTACTGATATTGTATAACAAACTATCGATAATTCTGTTTTAACGAACAGTATTAGTGTTCCACCAATACTGAAAGTTTTGAATATGTAACACTCCAATAAATTAGGAAAATCTCTAACAACATACAACACGAAAGCAGCAAATCGATTTTATAATCAGTCTTATATCAAAGATAACCCAGATTAGAATTCGTAATTGAACACTTCTCTGCGTTGCCGACCGAGTCGAATTGAAACTTTACCCCTATTTACCTTTTCTGTTAAGTTAAATTATATTCGAAAAGTTTATATGAATATGGAATACCGTACACCAAAGGGGTTAATGGTATTAATAAACAACCGGCTGTGCTGACCGGAAGTATTTCAAAAATTAAAATTGTTCCGGAATTGATGTTCATAAAATGTAAACTAGAGGATTAGCTAAATGATGTAACAGACTAGGTTGTAACTAAAAATTCATATAAATCATATATAATAGTTTTGCACATTTTCTTTGAATTCTTTGTCGACTGAAACTGGAATTGCTAGATTAAAAATATCTCATTTACTTTGACAAATTCATTCAGTCAAATTTCCCTCAAAGGACTTTCAAGAGGCTAATTTAGTCCATTGGCGTTTCCTTCTCCAAATTTATTCCAGTTATAAATATAAAATTAAACATAAGGGGAAACGATAAAGAGTAGAGACTTTCCTAAAATACACGAATGCCTGCGAAATAAACCTTTTAAGAAAGAGAAGAAGAGTGAGTTTACACTCAATTACAAGCATATCGCATCCGATGAATTCACCTTTTAATATAATAAAAATTTTGTTTATTGACATTCATCAAGTGAAAATAATTTAGAACGTTCTTTCAACTGAATTACATATTCAACATGTGGATTTCCGAGTTGGTTCAGTGTATGCTGATTTTGCACTGACAAAAGGTTAATCGGAACAAAAACGAAATATGCGTCAATCATATTCACGAGCTGTTAAAATTTAAAGAGATACTACGAAAATTTGATAACGACACAACCAAAATATTCAGGTAATTTTCGATGTAGCTTCTACTTACTTATTTTGAAAAACTTCTTCACAAAGAACAGAGATGGAATTTTTGTTTACTACTAAATATAATCCCCGAAGAACCGATATTACATATTCAGTAGAAAATATAACGAGATAAACTGTTGTGCTCTGTATTTCACCTTTAAAATCATACTTATTTTTTGATAAACCGAAGCTTGATAATAACTTGGAATAAATAGAGACTAATCACATTGCGGTCACGGAAAAATCCTCAATAATTGTTATCCTAGATTTAAAATTTAAACACAGAAACCAGACGCTTATTTGCTGAATCTGAGACTTTTTTAACTAAGTGAAAAGTTTATGGATTACTATTATGAGATTTTGATTGTCACTATATAAGTTTACCTTCAGTCTCTGAAGACGATAACGTCAGATAGTGTATTTGTGAGTGTTGGTAGTAGTGATAGTGCAAACAGTATATTCAGTACCATTATATGGCGTTTTGTATGTAGCTATTCTTTAAGAGTTTTCACCATTGAATGGACATTTTGTTGTTACTAATGGCTATCGAAGACAGATGAGAATAGTTTGGGCAAATAAAAACAGGTCTGAAATGTCCGATATATTTCAATGTGATTTATATCGTACTTTTATAATTGTCTACAGTTTTCATTGAAATTTTTCGATGGATTTATAGACATAACTATTGTTAGTCACTTTCAATTTTAACAGCAAATACACTCGATATTGAAATGATGGTTTATTTCTTCATGAAATACAATTGTTGAAACTCTTCATAACAGTTTTTCGATAAAAACAGTTTTCAAATTTCTTATTATTTTAGTCTATGATCAAGAAGAAGAAAATAAAAAATACTACGTTTGGGTATATATGTATAGTATACAGAAAAACAATCTAGAATCTACATCTTCAACAATGTCGATATCGGAATCTGATTTGTCACTCTCAGATTCGTCACTTGACGCATTTGAGAGTTGGGGATACTTACATTCTATTCTCTGAACCCCTTTGTATATGTTATAGCAGACGAATTTTATAAAAGAGTGATGATAGACATCGAGCCTCACAAAGAGAAAACAGCAATTTCCTTGTTGTATTCAAAAAATTATTTGTACTAAAAATTTTCCCGTAGCGAATGATCTCAACTTATCAAGAATATTTAGAAACATAAACAAAACGCTTTAGAGCCTATATCAAGAGAAGGGTGAGGATAGGGTGGTTAATCGTTCATTGGTAAGAAGTTATCCGATTCCTAGGCCTCAATCTGCCTACTCCCTGGAATTTTTCCGAGAAAACTACAGCTTTTACAACAAAAGTATAAGAAACCTTTTTTATCGAAAAGATCTCACCCTACAATGTAGTATTTCTTATTTTCTTCTATCTTTATCACAAACTGAAATAATAGGAAATTTTGAAAATCAAAATTATTCTCGAAATTTATTTCTACTTGAAGGAATCGAGAGGCCTTTGAAGCTTTTTTTATATCAATTAGCCTACATTGAAATTTCAGCCTTTTTGCTTATAACTTGTACCTGTGGCCTCCAGCGACTGGGCTATATATATTTTTTTAAAACTGAACGTGCTAGAGACACCTCGTGCACGTTTAATAATAATTTTTAGTAATCGGTTTGTTTCAAAGTTAATGAATAAATTTGAGTCAACGGACTCTAAGGAAAAGAGGACGTAAATTTCAACTACCGATCAGGAGTGCAGCAATCGAGATTACAGTTTAGATTATACCCAGTCGACGAGGAAAGTAGCTCACTTTTCTAAGTACTACGAATTTAATAGAATATCAAAAACTTCATCAATACGATTGGCATAAGAATTGAACGAAAATTATGATTTAAATCTGAAAGATTTGTATAGAGCTAGATCAGGATAATGTTAATTTGTAATACAAATGACTGTAATATGTAAATGACATATTTATTTGTAGTAAGTCATATCCGAAGGTATAACAAATTTAATGTTTGGGCTGATATGTTAGAAGACCATATTGTCAGATCTTTTCCTGGATGGCAAATCTTACTTATATCTGTTGTAAAAATAAATCAATCCCATTATTACTATGGACTATGGACTAAAATAATTGGTGTGTAAATTTCTGAATAATCACTATCTTACTCAATGAAAAAATTTCAAAGAATTGTGGTAAGAATATTTTGAAAGAGGTTTCAGTTGGTCACCTGGAACATTGAATTTTCTAACGGTGTGACTATGTAGGGTAAAGTGGTTACCTATACAAATATTACGGTAAAATTAGTCCCTTTTGAAATTAGGTCAAACTATACGTATTTCAACAATATGCGTGAAAATTCAACTGAATGTAAGATTTAACTTGAAATTTTGATTTTGAAAATAACTAACAATATATTATCAGAATTTCTTCTTTATCTTTATTATAATGAGATTAAATGAATTGTGTAACTAATGTACATATCTAGGTGATCGGTTTAGTTCTAGATAGTATCACCACATTTTAATTGCACAGTTCCAAATTGTTGACAAGATATCAATTTCCGCATAAGACGATAACATCATCAATTTCCTCGATATTTGATAGGCTCGAAAAACTTTTGAAGCTTGGTCAGAAAAATATATAAATAAATACTGTCACTAGAATCACTCATAAAAAAATGAATGAATATCTAGAAAATATCAAAAAAATCAAAACCCTACTAAATTTCGTGTAAAGTTCGATATTTATAGGTTAAGAAATGTCTCCTCAAAATCAAGCAGTTTAAACTCATGAATATCAGTGTAAAGTATTAATTAGTTTAGTACATTCGCATACATTAAAGCTGATATAGAAAATTGTACCATTGTTCAATATTTTTCTCCACAATTTCCATAATTTTTCTCGTATGAGTTAAGCATCGTGTATTTTAAGAACAAAATCAACTCATAAGCATCGTAGCGGTAGTAATGAGAAGATTTTAAACGGAAATTTACCCGTTAAATTTCATAAAAATCTGATAAAATAATGTGTAACCAATCCAAACCGAATTTTCCCGAACTGCAAACACAAGTTACTTTCACAATATTTACTTACCCATTTTTTCAGTATTAAGCGTAGGTACTTATCCCTATCTGCACTCTAAAATTAATAGCCAGGCATTTCTCCAATAAAATTACCATTTTAATTCCATTAAAAGTTTGGCAAAGATAGGGAAATGCAAATTTTCGCTTCATCTGAGTTATGATCGAATTAAAGAATCCAGATATAGTTCCATAGATAGATCGCAAAGTCAGAAATCTTCTTTTTTAGCTTTAAATTGTCTTTAACGCCTTCTGGCCGTTAGGAATTAAAATATTCAGGATCACTGGTGCCAAAAACAGACCAAAATCCATCGAATGGCGGTGATTTGCGGTTCCGATAATGGACTTTTGTTGTATTATTCCGTCAGAATAGAGAAATATCTGAAATGTTTTTGAATTATAATCCACTGGGAACATCGAAGCGGAAAGCGCCTCTCTAAAAAACTCAATACTCCATATCATTTAAATATGTATATTGATGGCGGTACAATTAGATTAGAATGTGAAAGGCTGTTCACAAATATTACTTCGAAAATAAATGTTTTTTATTATCGATGGAATCTTTGAATAGTCATTATGGGGCGTCTCATCATTTTTAGTGTCTACATTGAGTCATAAAAGATAAAATGTATAGAGATTTGCTTATATTCTGAAATTAAACATCGAAATAATTTTATCATTAAAAATTTTTCAATATTTTGTATCCTATGGAATGAAGTTTATAATGTACGTCACTGCTCTGTAGTTTCTTGTACGAATATGGCTATCAGCTCTTCTGCACGTGCCTATTCGCCATATTCACTCAAACACATAAACTTCAAATATAAAACTCAGAAAATATTTTTCAGTCGATGGGATGTGAGTAGAGCTAAACAAAACTTTCCCACACGAGGAAAACTGCGTCGAATCGATAATCGGCGAAGTTTTGCATGCCAAAGCAAAAGTTTTCGCAGTAAGTAAAATTATCGAATCGTTCAAGCCCTCATTACGGATTCCTGTGAAGCTTTTAGAAAGTTCCAGAAAGTGCTGAGTAAGAGTCCCATGCAAACGCTTTCCTCGGGCAGTGGCGTTTTTACGTTTACCGATCTCACGATTAATATAATTCACACTTAGAGCACTGAACACGAAAAAATAGAAAATGTATGACATCTTTTTATTATTAGAAAACCTACTAGAACAATACCGAATCAACTGGAATTATTCTCAACTTCTTGTATATATTTTGTACATCTCAATATATTTCCTCAACTTCCATAAAAACACAATTTAAAAATTAGAAAATGATTGCCGCATGTGATCGATGACTATCAATAACCAAATATCGAAAGTAATATAGGAAGTATTATGCTTGACAATAAAAAAAGTAGATAATAAGTATTATTCATGCTTGATTGGTAGAGTGAAAATGTTTTTGATGTGTAGAATTCTAACAATGTGTCCTTGGAATAAATGTAAATTGAGAAGGAATATTGGGAAAATCTTAAAATCATATCTTTGATTTTTTGAGTTGATCAATAAAAAATTTCACTCCGCCAATGATTACAAATATATAAGTATTCCGAAGAGCCAGTGTGAAAGACGGATAAGGTGATGTATGTGGGTAATTTGGACCAGTCCAAGCAGACTATGATGAAGTATTCCCCTGAGGCATTTCTTGCACGTTTGCCGGCAGCTTCCTTTTCCATTCAGATTTAACTACGACTGTACGGTGCTCGAAATTTTCTAGAAAATAACAAACTAGACTGCGTTTTGAACGTGACCATAATGGTGAATGTGGAATGGACAGCTTTCTGTTATTTTAACTACGATCCAACCAAAGATAAATGAACTCCAGCGAGATTGGTTTCTTTACATCAACCAATTCAGTTTCAAATTTAATTTGAAATATCATTGTAATTTAGAGTCCGGAAAAATAGAATTGTTATTTTGAAAATAGATTCTGCTGAAGTTATTTAGTTTTGAGATAAAATTCTGTCTAAAGATAGTAAAATAGAAATTATAGTTTCAAGTTGAACACCAGTTGGTTTGCGCACAATAATTTTTTTAGGTAATTTGACAAATATGAGATCTTTAACATTAAAAAGCTCTGGTTTTGTGCTTTATCAGTTAATAAAGGAAAAATGTAAATTTGTTGTGGGACAAACGTACAAATAAAATAAAACAAATAGTTTTAAAAGTAGACGTCTGCCCAGGAATTCTAAAAACATACAAGTTTTTTCATAGTTCAAAAAACCTTCCGATTTATTTAGGAAATGTGTACTTGTGCAAATATCCAGCTAAATTTTGAAAAATTTCAATAATATTTAATATTGTGACAGATTGAGTGCATATGACAACCACATTATCATATCTATCTAACAATGTGTACATGGATAAGACATAATGTGCCGACCCTGTTTTAAATATCCCCGTGGAGTTTGTCGTTGGTCCTTGGAGAATCGTGTGTCAAAGTTTCTCGTGGTTGAGATGTAGGTATGCTTTTGGGACAAGACAAACTGACAATTATTGCTCTTATCTGCGGTTCTGTTGTTCAGAACTATGTGACGCTTATGCTAACCTGATTATCAGATAGTGCGTACAATTAACCTGAAACAAATAATGGGACTGTCGAGATTCGGATAAACACGTACTAGTATATTTTGTGTCGTGTGTTCTGTGTATTAAAAGTACTTGTTACAGATGTTATATATACAAGGTAGGTATATATAGGTTTCAATTTGCACCACTAAAATTTTCAGTTTCACTATATTTAAGATGCGGTTCAAATAGATTAGATAAGCTAGGACATAAGGTCTTGAATTTACCTCGCTAAAACTTGGACCTTTCTAGGGACTATGCGACTTATCTTTTCTGGATTTAAAAAGCTTGAATGTATGTACCGTAGTCTTTGTTTATGAATTGCCTCGCAGTCACAAAGGAGATGTTCGGCGGTTTCCTTCGGTTCCTCACAGAAGCGATCAGAGCTTTCGAGAGTTTCTCCGATTCTTCTTCAGGTGATAGTTCACCGGCAGTATCCAGTAAGCATACCAGTAACTCTCCTTACATCGTCTTTGTTCAATGACAGGACCTTTTCAGATCAGTTGGTGGAATAGGAAAAAAATCTTTTCGATTGTTTCAGAACTGGGGTCTTAATCCATGTTTCTGATTTCTTCTCGTTTTTCCACTTCTTTATGACCAAGACTTGATGGCTTTTTGGGAAACCTATGAAAGAGTCAAGTGCTTGCAAGGCTGCTCTGCGTGTCCATTTTCTGTTTTCGAGTCATCAGTGTATAATACTAATAAGCCTTGTGGAAACGCAATATCTACATTTGTCCATTGAAGATACGCATTCTGTAAATTACTAAAGGCTGCAAAAAATTATTGACTTAGAATAGAGGTGTCGAAATGTGTTTGGTAGAAAACAATATATAGAGATTGGAGTGGAAGTGAACAGAAAAATAATTCGAATACTCAATAAGAACACTGACAAATAAAAACAGGGAAGTGAAGTGAAATAAATAAAACAATAGCGGAAGGTATCACATCCGTGGGATCATTGAGTATTTATTTAGAGCCGCCAAAATTAGAATATTCGATTAAAAGTAACACACAGAAGTGATACATGGGCTTCAACAAAGGCATAAGAAACAAAAATGGCTATATAGGAAAAGAAGGTGTTGAAGAAACTTTTGGGAAAATTAAAAAAAAATAAAAGACGTTAGAGTACAAGAACTAACTTATTAATAACAAGTTTTATAAAGCTCGAAGAGTGAAATGGAAATGCCGGAAAATAAATATGTAGAAAGGGTCATTGAAGAAGGACAAAGAGAGAGGTAGAAGAAGATTATAGAGAGTCACATCTTCATTTGGAGTCGGAGTATTATGTAAAACGGAGAGTTGAACTTCCGTCATCGGAGATCGATGTTGTCCAAATGTGTCATTCTTAGAGAATTTTTAGTGCTCATGATGGAAGAAGCTTTGGATTTGGAAGAGGATTTTATATTCTATCAAGATTCATATCATATGTTAAAAACAGAATGGAAATAAATTAAAGACAACAATATTTACCCATAGAGACTCTATGGCATGAAATGAAAAAGGACGTACACGCATCTCTTGTAAGATCACTTTGAGAATTGAAAGCAACGCTTCCAGAAATGTGGGATACATTAACGGCACAAGATTGTCAAGAACTTGTAAATACAACACCCAGGAGAATCCATGCCATTATATTCGCACATAATTGTACGGCGAAAGATAAGCATAAACAAAATTTCTATTAGAGTAATCGCTGTGGTTAGTTTTCAAGTTTACTCACATAATTATAAACAAGATTGTGAATATTCTCCACTAATTGTAGTTATAGGGGCAATTGATAGATAGAAGTGATAATATATTGTGAAAGTAAAAAAAAAATTTTGTATACCATGTAGTTTTTTCGGTCCCTTTCAAGGGTGTTTTGCGATATTAATCGAATAAATAATTTTTTCAAATTCTAACATTCTGAAGAACTTTCGTATGCGAAAACGTCACGATTAAGAAGAAAACAAAAATACATCATATTTTTGGATACAGAATATTTCCATATGAACACTTCCATTCATCACATTGTGTTTTAAGCTTAATTTCTAGATAAATATTGTCTGCTAATGGATTTTGCACAGTTTTTTTCATTACCATTGTTTTAGTTTGTTGTCCAATTCATGTTTCAATTAAGCATTGAGGATTAACTCTCTTGTTAATGCAAATTACCTTATAGATAGTCTTAATGATATTATTCGCTTTATCCAGAAATCGATGTTTTCGCACATACTCTGACGTTCAATTCCAAGAATAATTCGGTAGTGAAAACTATGATAACCACCATAAATTTAAGGAGAAAAAAAATAACGGTTGCAAATCTATAAAAAATAAATAGAGAAAGAATAATATATTAAAGATTTACAAACGGTACATAGTAATATTATAGTTAACGAACAATCTAGAACAAAAAAATTCAAAAAATTATGAAAACTAGAAAGCTAGAAAATATTTTTTGAACATTTTATATAAAGTGATTAATATAAGATATGATTTTAATGTAAAAAAGAGTGATGTGGATATATAATGTTAATAGATACTCTTATTATAAGTATTAAAAAAATACTTTATTCTCTAATTTTTAGATTGGTTCGTTATTAAATCATGATTCTTGGCATTTGTATCCAAAGCCGATAACTTATCCAAAAGTGGATAATGTGTCTACTACTTTTCTTTGATGAGTGTTTCTTAGACACAAAGCACTTCTAGAAATTGGGAATAATTCTAGGATGGTCCCAGAAGTTCCTGGCCTGTCCTAGAGATAGCGATAATTGCTTGAAATACATCACTGTATTAGAAAGTACATAATATATACAGCATATGTTTCAAGTTTGAATACACCACGTTGTTTAATATTTGGAAAAAATTAGTTTTTGTTATATGATACAATGCTTTTACTTGAAAGGCATTAGCTCAACCAATGTAAAAGCTGAACTAGATTCTACTCTGGGATAGACTTCTCCTTCGTTATGAACAGTGAGATATTTGGTAGCAGAGATTAAACGAGGCCGTACGACCTGCGAAGACCAGCATCGCAATGGTCGACCGAATTAGGTAAAGACTACAGAAAAAAATCCACAAAGCTCTACTGGTTGATCCTCAACTGAACTTGCGTGAGCTAACAGACATAGTAGGCATTTCAAAAAGTGCGGTACCTCGCATGTTAACTGGAAATTTGGACATAAGAAAGCTGTGCGCCAGATGGGTGCCGAGTTTGCTCACGATGGAACAAAAACAGCATCATGTGTTTGGCAATGTTTCACAAAAATAAAGCCGAATTTTTGGAGGGAGAGCTGGGTACAAAGAAGACGAAGACAGCATTCCATCTGCAGGCAAGGGCATGGCGTCGGTTATTTAGGATGCGCGTTGGATAATTTTCATTGACTATCTTGAAAAAGGAAAAACTGTCAACGGCAAGTATTATGCAAGATATTAAGCAAAAATGACCGCATTTGACTAAGAAGAAAGGTTTGTTTCAACAACCCCCCTGCTCTCACATCCGTTATTGCAAAGGACAAAATGAACGAATTAAATTTTGAATTGCTACCTCATGCATCCTATTATTATCTGTTCCCATACCTGAAAAAATGGCTCGGTGATCAAAGATTTTCCAACAATGAAGAGGCGATGTTGGCAGTTGATAGCTGTTTTCAGGATCTTGTCGATTCTTATTATAAAAAGGGTATCAAACTTATTGAACATCGCTGAGAAAAGTGTATGGACCTATAAGGAGATTACGTTGAAAATTTTGTTCTAAATTTTTGTGATTTCTTTGTTGGGCCAGATATTTCTGGGACCATCCTCGTATACTCGTATATTTATAAAATTATTGTATTGTAATCGGTTTTTAATAAATTTGCTTCAAAAATTCCGTTACATACATACATCAAGTCACTGTAATTGTTACAAATACTCATATTTTCCTTAGATTTTATGAAATGGAAACTCACTAAACCCAATTTTGTCTGACCAAAAATTGTTCCAATATCTCACGTTTCTGTCACTGGGAATTTTAAAAAAATATTGTTTTCATCAAGAAAAATCAACGATTATTATCGGTATTATAAGTTTGTAGACAAAAAATATAGAATAGTTATGATTAATACAATAATAGACTTGTATCAAATCCTCAAACTTTCAAGTTGAATATCTAATAACAATGGAGTAATCAGTGAAATCATTGTCGCATATAAAATACGAAACACATGGACACCTGATGCACTAAATTAACGTCCCAACGTCTAAATGCATCACGACTCTATCCTAAAGACGACCGTCGAACCTTAGGGATGTTCGCAAATTCTCACGAGGATCCTTTTGTATTTCAGGTGGGAGCGATGCAGTTACTGCCACCTTCGATCTCTTCGACTCATCGAGTGGTCCAGATCTCACTCTCTCTCCGCAGACCTTTACCAATTCAGCTGAGGCCTTCATCAATGACAATTCTAACAGTCTGGGCGTCCCGACGGAGAGCGATGCAGGTTGGTTTATCCATTTTATTGGAATTCTATTTAGTGTTCTTGTTATAAATTTAAGCTGTTAGCCCGGTCAAAAGAGAAATGAATAGTATAACAATTGATAATTGAATCAAAATAAGAATACAATAGTTTTAGCAACTTTCCGCTATGTTTGAGCATTCTCCCTTTTCTAGTAAGCAAGATCCAATTATTCTCCTTCTTTATGGCAATCATAGTTAATATTTTTGTCCTTTTCATCGCATTTTTATACAACTGGAGAGAAGTGTCAACTCAACAAATGAATTTTTTCATTTTCTAAATGGCGTCAGCTGTCGTGCAAGATAAACTTTCCGTA